>NW_009697134.1:0-24020 GCF_000703405.1 Apaloderma vittatum
CGGGAGGGGGGCACACACCGACCCGACCCGACCCGGCGCTGCCGGGAGCGGGACGTGCTTCTTTGCTTGGAGCCGGCTCCGGGGCAGGGAGGAGAAGTGCCTTCCGCTGGCCGGGTGCGGTAACTTCGACTTTTCCCCCGTGTCTTTTCATTCGGCATGGACAGGTTAGTTCTCATTAAGGAAATAAGATCGCCGGGGGTTAAAATTAATGTTCCTGAGCCTGTGGTTCGCCAGCAGAAACACGAGAGCGACCGCCCGCTTCTCTAGAGGAGTGCTGCAGCTTGTCCTCTTCTGTAGCCAGTGACCCCCTCCCTCTATCCCCACTCTGATTTTATCTGTTAAGGAAAAAGAAAAACTTGTTTGTCCTGGATATGTCTTCGCATGGACAGAGCCATAGTCATGACTAATTATTCAGACTTCAACGAATACAGCAAATAAAACACTAAAAGCCAAACCCACCCTGGTCACCGGAGCTGTTTATGGTTTTTAACATAGTCATGGTTAGCTGTCAGCTGTCATATAACAGTGCTATGTAATACGCTTAGTATTAATTGTGTGCATCTTTCTGTGTAGTCATGTGCTGCCTCATTAGCAATTAACCGTTGTGCAATACATCTGCAAGAAGAAATTCAAGGTCTTCTGAGGGACACTGAAACAAGACATGTCTTTAATCCATGAGAAAGTGTAGTGTGTACAGATAGACCCAGTATTGTGAATGTAGGTAGCCTGTGTAATCATGTAAATCAAAGTGGTTTTGATGGGTTTATTTGGAAGTGAGCCTAAAATAGAAAAGAGCAGTTGGAGGCAGAGGTGTTGAGGCTAGTATGTCAGAAAAACTGCTGAATGTAAAAGTGAGTTATTTCTGATTTTAATGTCAAGCCTTCGCTACCTACTGCTTAATGCCAATTTTGCCACAGCCTTCCCATCTGTAAAGCAGGAGTCTTAAGTGAAAACTATTGCATAAAAGGCTCTGGTTTTCATAGTGGTCTTTAGTAAAGACTTGTTGCAGGCATGAGAAGTGATAAGATGAGCAATAGCCTCAAAAACATTTTGCTTAAGCTTTTGAGCCATAACTTTATCTAAAGAGCAAGATTTAACCTACCTTTACATCTCACATATGAGTGGCTACTGAAAGATTGTAGTTGTTCTGAGTGTACTTTTCCATAGTTCACTCTATCACAGATTGTATTAGTGCAGTTTATTCTTTACTGACTACTATTTGAGATATCTAGAGTATAATATTTCTCTGTATGTGATTGCTTTCTGTTCCTTTGCAGTTAGTTTCAGGCACATGCAATTTAATTATAAAAACTCAGTTTCCATCTGAGTCAGGATAAAACTTGGTACGGATGGTGAAAGCTGCCTGAAAACAGTTCTTTCCTTGTTTGAACAGGTGCTTCCAGAGTAAGGAACATTTTTTGCTTTTTTCATAAATGCCTTTCAAAATTTAATTCTTTATTAAGTCTTTCAGATCTAAAAAAAAAGTTAGTTAGGGATCATCAACTTCCACTTATGTATATTAATAAATCTTATATAATCTCTTTTCAAAATGCAGATGTTAATGAACATACAGGGAGATTGTTTTCTCTGCTTTGAATGTTAGCTGGTGAAATGAGACACTTAAACCACACAAGGAAATTCTGTTACTGCAGCAAGGGACAGTGAAGAATGCATCACTCGATAGGAATGCTATAAATTGTTTGCCATCGTGATAAATGTAGTTAAGATTTGGCCGAATTCTTATATTTGCACGTATAAAAGCTGTCCATCAAAAGCTTGCAAGTGCATCTGTGATCTGGCATACAGGTAAACCAAGGTGATAATTACTGAAAGCTGTAATGCTGCATTGGCTGGCTGGTGAACTCTGGTGACTTTTCCCTAAGGACTGTGGAGATGAAGCTGGTTTTCATGTTCACGTTATGCATTCTGAAATGTCTGCAAAAATTTGGAAATTAGGAAGCTTATCAAAAGAGCTGAGAATCTGCATAGCAAGTCTCGAGGTATCATGCATCAGACTGCAGCTGTTAAGTGGCTGTCCAGATGTAAGCTGTTAAGAACATCACAAGCATATGTGAATCTTTCCTGTGTATACACAATACTCTTCCAGTCATTGGCTATTTCTTGACCCATGGGCTTTCCCATCCAGACCTGTTTTTAATCTGTTGATCCTCAATGTGTTCTCTTCCACAAGGCATTTGGGATCTATTTAAACCTTTATAGTTGATTTAGGCATATCAGCATTTTATGTGCCATTTTTACACATCAGTGATTTTCTTGTTAATATGAGTATTTTGGCATCTCAAGGTAGTGTCCCATACATGGTGTTTGTAGATAGGGAAGGAATACTAGGTCATCTATTGAGCTGAAAGAGCCCTTGGAACAGATAGGAAAATGGACCTTAATTGTTTTAGTGCTCGTATAGATGTAATAGCTTTAAAGTGGTTTAAGTGCGTGAAGGCAGAGATGTTAAGACACTGATTTAAGGAAAATACTGTAGTTTTATCCCTGCAAAATTTGTTGAGACAAGTTCTGGTTTGAAATGCCTCTATTAATTGGCGTTTTTCAAAGTCATAAACATACTTATCTGTGAGACTTCTGTGTGGTGGTTTCTGTGATAGAGATCTGATCTGTTCCTGTTTAAGATTGTGATAGTTTCATGTACGATTTACCTTTTTTTGCCTATACAGTCAACTCTTCCGACTCCTTAAACTGGTGCAGGGCTTTTGCTTTGCGTAACGGTGTGTGGCAAGGTAAGCTACACTCTGTTTACAGGTGCTACACCCAGAGTCCTGTACAGTCAGTTTGTGCAGACTTGTAATATTTACAGTTACTTGCTGGCAGACCTCATTACTTTTGTGGGTTTTTTCTCCCTTTCTCACCTCCTTTGTGAGTTAAGATTGGGATCTTTCAAACTTCAGTGTAAAGGAAGTTGGTTTTTTTTATGTGCCTCATTTGAAGACAGTGCAGTGGTTCCTAAAGAACACAGAGGTTATTATTAAATCCTTTTACTGGTTTAAAGTGAATTGTTTTCCTTGCTTTTAAGGGCTATCAGGCATACAGGTGTGGAGTACCTGGTCTTACTTAGGCTGGGCTTATGGAAAGGATTCCACCACCTTTTCTGCATTTCTTCATTAGTGTAGTGAATCAGTAAGAGCACCATTCAGCTGATGAAAAGAAGTTTTATTCCAAGTTGAAGGGGAGTGTTGTCTTTAAAGTCATATGCTTTAATGTCTTTCTGTGATGATTCTCATACAACTCAACACTGCTCCTGCTCCCAGTCCTAAAGATTTCCCATGTAAACTGTACAGCTTTCTATATTCATACCTGCCAGAACAACAGTAGAAAATCAAATATATGGTGTCTCAGTTCTGGCATTACTTGAGTTTTGGGTGTATCTTGAAACATGGTGGATTTGTCCTTTTTTAAGTTAGGAACTTTGAAAAAAAAGAAAGATAGAGGAGGGATACGTTTGTAGGATTAATTCTTTGATCGTATTTCCCTTTAGCTAACAGAACTAGAAGTTATCTGTTTTCGAGAGAATGCAAATGGTCCTTTCAGTACTTTTTTTTCCCCTCTATTTTGTCTTTAACCTAATGATAATCACTGAACAGTTGTGCAAGCAATGTCACTGCTTTTATATGTATTCGTGTCTGATACTAAACTTAAGTTCACGTTTCTATTTCTCAAGTTTTGGTGGAGTTCAGACAAGAATGCAGAGCCCAAGTGTGCACATCTAGCTGATCTGGAGTTCTGCCTTATTCCTTGTTAGGGCTGATCCTGCAGGGATGAAGTGTGTATATATATATATATATAGGGTGTAGAAAACTTATCAAGATCCTCTGAGTTGTTAGTGGTATCAATCTTTTTAGGTTAAGCTGTCATTGTAGGAGACGTGGTGTCTTGGATATTGAACTTATTAACATATGAACTAAAAAGAAAAAGTAACCTTTTCTCCCTGTAAGAAGTGCTTTCTTTCCTTAGGACAATAAAAAGCCTTAGCTGAAAAAGAATGAGCATATTTCATATGTTTTTGGGGTGCGGATGTGTGTGCACATACATATGTCTAATAATTCCTAGTAGTTATCATTGCTTTATAAAGAAGCATTAATATTTTGTTTTCTTAGTGCTATGTGTCACCTCAGAGTTTGATTTAATTTTCTTTGTGGAGAAATTAATGGGATCTATTTGTTTTTGCCCCTTAGAAATATGACTGACAGCTAATTCTATGCTTTCTTTTGCTTCCTGTAGGCTGGCACCGATGCGGTTATATACGCTGTCCAAACGACATTTTGTTCTGGTCTTCGTAGTATTCTTTGTTTGTTTTGGTCTGACGGTCTTCATAGGAATAGCAGGTAAGGATGTTGTCTTTTTAAAAGACTACAGTTCTTGTATGCTTTGTCTAAACGTGTTGGTATTTACAGAAGTATTTAAATGTTAATGAGCTTACTGTCCCCAGGATATCTGAGGTGGCATTACTTGGATTGAGAGGAGGAAGTGTTTCTCCCTTCCTATTTTCTCATAGGAGTACTACCTACACATATTTTGTATTTGCAACTGCTTCGCAGGGGAGAGTCAGTAAAGTGAAATAAAGCCAGCTTCATTGCAAAATAATTTTTCAGCAGACTGCTACATTAATTTTCTTCTTTGTATTTCAGTCTATAAATTGGTGGTGCTATTACCTAATTTCCTATGAGGAAATTGATAACTGTTTATAAAGCCTTCTAAATATTTGGGTGGTAAATGCCACAGAAATATAAAATATTTTAGTAATGGAAAAATATGAACTTCTGTTGTCAAACATATATGAGCTTAGCTCTCTGCTTTCAAAGACCTTTGTGGGAGTCAATAGGTTTGATCTGGGAGCCTAAGTACTTAGTGCCTAGATAATCCTGGAAATCAGAGAGATTCATGGAAGTCTGGTCAACAAAGATGCAGTGTCATTAGGCAGATGGAAAGCATGGTAGCCCTCTGTATTTCATGCCAGAGAGCTTTTCCATTTCTGAAACATACTTGAAGAAGAAGTCAGTGTGCTGTCACTGCTGTGTTAATAAGCTAATTGCTGTCAGGATAGCTTTGTCAACACAGAAGTTAAATGACAGTTGGGAAGAGGGGAAGAGAGGGGCTTGTGCTGATTAAGCAAATTGCCCCCTATATAAGAATTACTTAACGATCTTACCACCTCCCCACACTTTACTGCTTATTTCTGCATCACCCAGGATGTTCTCCTGTGCCATTCTCTGAAACCTCTTGACCTTTCTGTGGGGTTGTCTCTACCTCTGCCCTGTCCTTCACTTCTGAATGAGTGCTCTCCAGGCCTGCATTTTATATGAATGGTAAAGGAAGAAACTCTGGAATTACTTAATTAAGTGTCTTTTGTCTGTTTGGCTTAAAAAGTGAGAAATAGTAGTCATGTATTTATACTGCCTAGTTGCAAGAAATGCAAAAAAAGTCGTTTTATGTAAGACTAGGCAAAAGAAATGCTCAGCTTTCTCTTCCAGGAGCACTAAATTGTTAATCTTTAGCAGAATCTGAAAGAGAGTGGCATTGATGTGTTGTGTTGTATCTGCATGCGGAGTGATCTGACGTGGTTGACCTGGGCCAGGGGACTTTGATGTAAGCAACGATGGCTGGCTGTTTGTGTGCTGTTGCGGTCCCAGGACTTGGCTGTGATCCCCTTCAGGAACTTTCAGAACTGCAGGATTCTTCTTCTTGTAAGATTGGTTTGCTGGATAGTTTTGCTGACAAAGCGTGAACACAGTTCATTATTATAGCTTAATTATTTTTAAAATAATGCTGTTTACCTTGGGAGGAGACCCACTGAACACTTTCTGTGATGGTTTTTGTGGCTTTTGTTGACAGCTCCTTGCTTCTGGTGAATACAGGGAGGGGCACTAACAATAGAATGCTCTCTCACTAAAGGGCGCAGTCTGAGCAAAACTCACCACCAAACCCACTGAGTAAATGAAAAAGTGGGAGATACATCCGTATTTTCTGCGCTACTTGAATATGGCATTGCCCATACTCAACATCTCTATTTGCAGTTTGCGAAGCCTAGCAGAAGTCTTGTTTCTCATCTGAGAAAGCAAGATAGTTTAATCCGAGGTGGCTATTGCTCTTCAGTATTTGTAATCAGACACAGATGGAGACTTTCCCCCCACCAAGTAATGCTTACTTTCTTTCCCTTTCCCCAATGGGTCTATGTTATCTTTGGGGTGAGACAAGTGCAAAGAAAATCCAAAGTGTGGAGCTTATTTTCTTTCCCTTTGCAGTTTTCCTGTTCACCACGTCAGAGTGGTTCTTTGCTTTCAGATGTGATTCTGTTAACTGAGCAAGACTAAAAGAAAAACAATAATAAT
Organism: Apaloderma vittatum; assembly: GCF_000703405.1. NCBI lineage: Eukaryota > Metazoa > Chordata > Aves > Trogoniformes > Trogonidae > Apaloderma > Apaloderma vittatum. The sequence goes on from NW_009697134.1 coordinate 6,357, forward strand.
GTATTTTAATTGCCAATTTTTAATAACATGACCATGGCATTGTTTTGGTCAGTTGCTTGAAAAGCTTTAATGTATTGCTTGCTAAAGGAGTAGCAGTTATGGCAGTAGAACCTCATGATTTGTTTGGTTGCTTCTCTTGAAAACTAAGACTGATCTCTCTGCCCCAATATTGGTTCATATCTTCTGGTAAAAACCCCACCTTTTTAAAAAGGCTCATTATATTGTTTTTGTTAAGACTTAAGACTTAGTTACTGAAATACTGACTTATCAACTGATAATCAAGTGACTTATCAACTGTGAGCACTTACTGAAATTCAATTATGCTTTTCAAACCAATAATGCCTTCCAAAAATCTGCCCTGTTTATATGTACTTGAGAACTGAAAAGCTGAGTGATACAGAACTGACTTTGTATGGGGTGGCTCTGAGCAAAGTTGAACTCTAATTCTAATGTGAAGCTTTTAGTGTGTTGGGTGGGATTCTTCATTTTTTCATTTAAAGACTATAAAATGGTTAATATTGTAATTAGAGTGGTTATAGAAGGCCAAGCAGTGCTACATGTTTAGAGCTGTCATGACAGCTAACCTAAAATACTTCTTGCACATAATTTTTAATACTAACTTCGTGGCTGAGTGTCTTTTGAGGATTAATAAATTACACTGAATTGCCAGAGTGAATATATACGGGGAGAGACCATTTGAACACAGAAATCTTACTGTGACTGGGAAGCCTCTAGAGTGACCTAAATACACACACATATGTCCTGCTTATGTCCCTGCCTGCTATACATCTCTGTGTTTTTTCCCTCCCTAGTGTATAGATAGAGACCTTTTCCGACTCTTCCCTTTCATTTTTCAGGTTTAGTTCTTTTGTGTATGTACTTACACATGCACAGATATAGACATTTGCTTATGTACATGCATGCATGCATTCCTCTTCTCCCCAGTACCATGTGTTCTTGCATACCTAAGAAGGCTAAGGGAAAATTGTACCGCTGTCTACAACAACCTTGTCAGAGGATACATAGCAGGTGGGGCTAGACTCTTCTTAGAGGTGCATGACGATAAGGGTGAGAGGCAACAGGCACAAGCTGGAACACAAGGAATACCAGTTAGATATTAGGAATTTTTTTTTACCGTGAGGGGTGGTTAAATACTGGAACAGGTTGCCCAGGGAGGTCGTGGGAGTCTCTGTCTGGAGAGACGTTCAAGACTTGACTGGACATGATCCTGACAACCTGATCTAATTAAGCAAAAGGATGGCCACTGGAGATGTCTTCTAACATAAGTTATTATTTTATTGCTTCCCCTTTACTGCATACAGAACTAGAGGTAGGGTGTGAGTGGATGTATGCAGTTGAACAGTACACATCAGGCATGTTTGTCTCTATCCAGAATGATTGGAGGAATGGTTGCATAAGAGGTCTGGTAGTAGGCTGAACATCTCCCACCATGCTTGGCCGTGAAATGCTATTGATTAAATGGATTGTCTGTATTAGGAGAAATTGTTTATAGAACTTGTATGCAATTATGTTTATTTATGTGATATAATTATGTTTATTTATGTGACATGCCCCAGATTTCTATAGGAAAGGAGGCACACAATCTGAGTAGACCAGGAACTGTTCCTAAAGAGACATGTGGGTATCTTGGCTTGAACAGATCAATGTGATGAAAATCCAGCACTAGCCAGACAGTACTGTAACGGTGATTGTACAAGCAAGTACATTATGTGTATATGAAAAGGCATTAGCATTGTGCACTCAAATACAATGGGATGTGTTTGCCCTGGTACCTGAGTCTTGAGTGCAATGTGTTATGGGTGCTATGCTCTATGTAAATCAGGTAATGGTAGTTGTTTGGCTATAGAAACTATAGTGTGACTAAATATGTGGATTTTTTCAGGTGTTTTTTGCAGCCCTTGTTGAGCTTCAAGTTGCTGTAACAGTGCCACTAGTGCTTAGCTAGCTTGTTCTGTAGCAGAGTGCTTTCATGACTGTAGGGTGCAGCTTAGCTTGGAAAAAATACTGTATTGTTTATAGCAGTAGTTCAGAGCACACTTGGAAGGTTTCTGACATAGAGTTCCTGATTTATAATTTAATTCTATTTAATCATGCCAAGAAATACTATGGCAGAGAGGCTCAAAGGAACATTCAGACCAAGTTTATTAATGATATTGAAATGTCCAGGTGGTCTGCCCTTCAGCTTAAGCAGCTGAAAGGTGGGATATTATTTATGTGCTTTGCAGGGAGGTATTGTGTAGTCTTTTGAAATCCTGTATTTACCTCATTACTTATCAGTAATAAAGATATTTCAATAGATTGCTTTCTTCCTTATATATCATGTAGGTCCTAATGTAATTGAAACTTCTGTAGCAAGAGCCGACTTAAATAACAGCCTAAAGGTAAGAATTAATAAATATGGTTGGATTACATGAGTGGCTTTATTCGATGACAGTAACATTAAACATTGCCTTCCTTCGCCCAATTATTTTAAGTATTTGAATTTTTACTGGAAAACATCTTGGCCACATGGTGCTTTCCAGTCTGAAATTGAAAATGCAATATTGTACTACCACTGTGTTATTTCATGAATTGCCCAGAAGCAGTTTTTAGTCTCTTACTTTTGCAGGCATGCGAGGTGAGAATTCTGTGAGGCTTCTGTACAGTAATTTCTAACTAAGCAACACTTGAGTATTGATAGGATTCACTGGTGAGTTCATGTTGGAGATTCTTGTAGGCAGCCCAAAAATATAAATTCAGAACATAAACTGAAAAGATTTTTTGTTTTGATTTAATTTTTTTTAAGTTAATTTTCTTTAAATACACTGGAAATTTTCTGGGTTTGGTCTGTTAGTCACCTATATATGTTTGCATTGGTACTCTATTATAGGTGGATTTTATTTTTTTTAAAAAACTGTATTTTTATAGCAAAGAAGAGAAATATTTCCTTCATGTAGGTTTTGTCTGTTATCTTCCATGCTTTTGAAATGAGTGTAGGATTTTTAGAAAACCTAATGGAAAATAGTTTTCATAATTATAGTTGAACAGATTTAAAACTGTGTAGCAGATCAGATGAGAGGGTCACAAATCTGACTTTACATCAGAAGTGCTAGAAATTACTCTTATTTTTCAGGCCAGGTCTCAGGATTTTGATCTTCCTATCTGAACTTACTCATTTTATTACTGCTGTTTCTAGGTACTTTCAGTAGTCATACCTTTCCTTAGTTCAGTGCTGTGCAAAATGTGTTGTTTAAGCTACTTCTTTGGAAGGCTTATATTTGAGCTGCTTATGATACTGTCCACAGAGCAGCACATATTAAATGTATTCCTAAAAATGTTGTCACAAACATAATTAACATGCCTTTCATCATTATAACTGCAGATATATCATGTAACAGAGTAATGGCTGGTGTTAATTTAACTTTGTGCATTTTTTTACAGCTGAAGCCATTCAATTTAAGTTCGCCACCACTGTCTACTTACAATCAGCAGCTGTGGCTGACCTGCATAGTTGAGTTGGATCAGCATGATGGTGAGAATCTTACCCAGTTCTTAAGAAACTGCTATGGTAACCTATATATTGTATCTTTAATTTCATTTGTCACGTACCTGATCCTGTTGCTTTCTGGCAGTGGTTGGTTGGTTTTCCCTCTGATACGTTTTTTTTCCCCACCTACCCTCTGCCACCAGTAAAGACATGGACAGCACTGATCTTGAGAAGTGGAAGCAAAAAGTAGATAGGATAAATTGTTTGTTATTTCTGTGAAAGCAGTAGGGTCTAGGGAATCTGTGTGTCTCTTCATTTTGGGGGGAATTAGATATGTAGATTGTTATATTATTAATTTTTCAACAAAACTTCCCTGTAAATATATGAGAAATACTGTAAGTACAGTATTTTTGTGACTTACTGCATAACTATGTAAATAAAAAGTTTTGCGGTTTTTTTATTAATATACTGGAATCCTACTCTGGTAAAGTATAACTGAATAACTGAGTAACTTTTGGATATCATATGCCTTTTAAGGTATATTTGGAACTCTATTTGAGATTCCATTTCTGAATGTAGCAATAGCTTAATGTTTTCTTTTTTTTTATTACAGTATCCCTCAAAAAGAATGTTACTATGACGGTCAAAGTACTTGGGGTGGTGAAGGATGGAAGCACACCATATGTTAATAATCAAGTTCACAATCGGACAAGATTACTCAGTTGTTCACAAGTATGTGCTTGCTTAAACAAAACTCTGATGCAGTACATTTTCTTTAAATCCATTTGTATGCATGTTACATTGCATTGCAAATGGAAAGAATCTACCTGTTAAGCACATCTCGGGAAAGACTCAAGAGTATAGTTTTATTTGTAATTGCAACCTAGCTAGTAATGCTGGCCAAGATACCTACCTATCCATCTTCTTCTGTTTATGTCTATGACTTGTGTTTATTACCTAAAGAGTTCTTGTTAGAGTAGCTCTCTTGTCACCAAAGCAGCATGTCCTTCTTATTCAGATTCAGCAGTACTGAAGAAAGGGATATTGTGGTAAAAGATTGGATATAGAGCCCCAGAGGAGAGAAAATTCCTCCTCTAAAACCTAGCAGAGAGTCTTACTGAAATTAGCTGGCATTTGTGTTCTGAAAAAGCCAAATTTCTTGCCACCTGTGAAGAAATGTTTAAGGTTTTGAGTTCCTAGTATAGTTTTCACTGGAAGTTTTAAGTTTAGAGACATCCAGAACAGCTTCTCCGGATGCAAGTCCTTTAGGAGAGGCATAGCTGAAGTTCTTTGTGGTAAGCATATAGGGTAATTCAAATCTTTTCTTTTATATGTATACACAAATATATGAAATCTGCAGAAATTAATGAGCAGTGTTCCATTAGATTTAATTGCATACAGCCAAGAGAGCAATATGGTTAAAAATGAGGTAGTACAAGATAGTCCTGTCTCATAATCTGATTACCTGGAGCTTAACTGACAGAGTTATTCAGATCTTTCCTGGAGCTGCAAACAGTTCTCTTCACCAGGTTAAGTGGAAAATTAGCCTTGTTATCAGTTCAACCTTTGATCCTGCTAACTGACTTTATCAGTTTCTTCTGCTCTGTGTCTGGTATCCTTCAAGAAATTCTTTATCTGCAGATCTTGTCTGAGTCTGACTGATCAAGATTGGTAAGGCACAGAATAAACATGATCAATATCTGACCATTTAGAAACAAATTCTCCAACCTATAGAGCAGTGTCTATTCTGGAATAGATTGAAGTTTTTTACATACTATTCTTCACTGTATATGTTCACAGAAATGCAGCGAAATCATTGTTGCTCACCTTGGCTACCTGAACTACACTCAGTACAACATCTTTGTTAGCTTTCAAGATCTAAATAAGTTAACATACACCATCCAGAATATTACTTTCACAGTAAGTATAAAGTTTTGTACTAGCAAAAGAAATCTCTTTAATTACTAGTGCTGTGCAAGTCTGCTTTAACTGTAGTAAAAGAAGTTATCTGATTTTTGAAGGTAAACATAAAGCTAAATCATAATTAATTTGTTCTTTCACTACAAATGCCAGAATGATTGTAGCATTTGCTGTTAATAAGGGTCTAGACAATTGTTTTAATTCTGGAAGGAAAGATTTTTCTTTCAGAACTGCTAATGCTGTTTTCTGGAACAGATAAATTTAGTCTAATTCCTGGGAGATATTTTTGACAGTAGGCAAGCTAGACTAGAACACACAGTTTTCTGCATTTGCTTTTAGAGATGTTGCCTCTCTAAAGCATGGTATTTTTTTTCAGCCTTTCCAGGAGGTGTATCTGAATTAGCAAGATTTTTCCAGACTTTACAAAAGCATGGGCTGGAAAGATTTAACAAACTCAAAGAAAAATGAAGTGATTTTTACTTACTGTGCTTATGAGGAAGAGAAGAATGTTTATTCAGTTAAAATAAGCAGGGTAATAAAATAATTAACTAAAATAATCCTAGTGAAGCCTTCTGAAATAACCAGCTCAGTTCATAGCGTTAAAGATTGCTTATAAAACATCATCATTGTGTGCTTATTAACTCCAGCAAGAAATTTAGAAACATTTTCATTGGGAGAAAATTGGCCTAAACTAAATTAGTACAGTTTACTGTGATGTATGCTATGTGTATGCAACATTTGTTATGTCAGGGCAGGCAGCAAGCAAAAATCTTACTATAAAGCAAAAGTGCTTTTTATATACTAAGTGAACTTCCTGAATATTAATACTTGTAATATTCTAATACATAAAGTACATAATTAAAAATAAGCTCTAAGGAGAAAAAACAACCAAACTCACAAACCTTTTGCTTAGTTCCAGATTTCAAACAGGACAAGGTGTTGGAGGATTTGTAGTTTCACAGTTTTGCAGGCTGACTTTAAAGCAGACGTGCAAATCCAAAAAAACCGCAAGCTCAAAGTGCAAATTTCTTGCAGCAACTAAAATTGTCAATTTATTTCATTATTATGATGATTTATGGTGATCTCAGTTGAAATTGTAGATTGCCTTTAGTATAATGAGTTTCTCTACGTAAAATTTTAATTCTGTATTTATGATTTAAAAAGACAAGAGAGAGGTTGACAGATTTAATACGCTGAAACTAAAGCTTGTGTTCACGTGGGCAGAGCATGTTATACCAAGGAGTTTACATTTCAAAAGTGGCTTCAGAAGAGAAGCATGCCAGATTGAGATAAATTGTCAACAGGGGAGAGTTTATGCAAACTGGCATAGTTAATATTTTTGCCCTTCTAGTAATTAGAGGAGGAGATTTTCCTCTTTAACCTATGAAAAAAGTTCTTTGTTGCTGGTTAGCTCATTTATTCTTTGTTTACTTACTTTTCTTCCACTTCTGAAACTTTAAGAAAACAAACCCATTACAAGAAGCATGCCTGTACCTTATCAGCCTCAGTTTGTGCATCTGACCTTGGTAATGAACAATGTCATACTGGATTTACTCAATTATTGACTTTCAAACTTTGAATGTAAAGGCAGTTGAAATCAGTGAAGAGTATCCTTTTTGTTCTGAGAAGTGCTTTAACATATGACAGCACACTGAGTATGTTTCAAAGTGACAGGGTAAAAGAGGAGCAAGAATATTAGATTTCTTTGGTTATTATCTTTTAACCATATAGTCCTGTGGATATGAAATTGTCTTTTCCATGGTGACATGCTGGGCTTTGGTTATACCTTTAAATTTTCAAAAGCCAGAGTATCTGCAGAAAGTGCTAATTATTGATGCCTTATGTACCTTGTCAAAACATTGCTCATTGAGCTTTTTTTCTTCTGTTTTCTTGTAGTGGAAGACCTACAATCCAACTTTTTCACAAGTGGAAATATGGTTCCGATTTGTCTTTGTAGTTCTTACTTTTATGGTCACGGTAAGATACTGTTTCAGTTTTTCTGGAGTATGTTATCTAGGCAGCTGATAACATTGTTCTATAGCGTTGTGTTTATAGCTTAACCCCAGCCAGCAGAGCTGAGGTATTGCTGAATGGGTCTAAAAAATGTTTCTAAAATACTTATATCATTACTGCTTCTATGTTGTGATATTGAAGGGACATAAAGAAAATAGGATAAATCAGAAAACTCTATTTTCTAAACTGTGATTTTGAATCAAAGAAAAAGAATTTTGCTTAAACAAAGGAAATTGTGATTAGATGCTAGAAAAAGTATTTTCTTTCAGTGCAGGTAGGCTTGGACATTTGAATAGATGCCCAGATTGTGGGTTCTCTGAAAATGAACAAAACTCAGTTGAATATGACCTTGATCTAATTTTAAAGTCGTTACTGCCTTGAGTGTGAGGATGGGCCAGATGACCCCCAGAGGTCCCTTGCAACCTAAATTATGCTACAGTTTAGATTATCTCTCCCCTCCAACCTGTTTTAGTCCCTGAAAAGAAGCGCTGGGGAAAAAAAAAGTGACATAAAATCAAAAATGCATAATTTTCAGAGTAAGGACACTAAGGCGGTGAACACTTGCATAGCATTTTTCTTACATAGATGATGTCACTCAGCTGGTAACTGTGAATGTGATACGGAATGTGTACTTTTAGAAAGCAGGTTTAAGTGGAAGTTGTTGGTAGCATGCGACCAGTAATTAGGCAACATTTTTCATCCATTGTTGACTTGCGCAGTACTAGTACGTGGTTTCAGTCTGAGTTCCCTTTAGAGATTAAGTAATTTGCATTGTGGTAAGCCAGCAAGCTTGGAGCAGAAGTAGAGGCTAGGAGACATGGCTCCTTTTTTAAAATGTTCTCAGTGGCAAAGACCTCTGAAGTAGCCTTTGCAATGTGCTGTTTTATGTCTTTACTCTGGTAAAACCATTAAGGTTGTATTCCTTCCCTACAAATTTTTGTTGTTGTTTTATAGTGTCTGTTTGCACATTCCCTGAGGAAATTCTCCATGAGAGACTGGGGTATTGAACAGAAATGGATGTCCATCCTTCTTCCCCTCCTGCTACTTTACAATGGTATTTGTATCCCGGAATTTTTAGAAAAGGTCCTTTTAAAAAGAAAAAAAAGAAAATAGTGCGTGAGTGAGAAAGCAAAATGGAATTTGGCCTTGAACTTAGAAGCAGTTGTTTATAAGGCTTCAGAAAACTAATTTAAAAAAAAGACTTTTAACATGTATCAAATTCAAGGGCATTATGAGTAGGTGGAACTCATTCTTTTCAGTCATGTGAATGTCAGTTTTATTTGTTTAAAGCTCTGATTTGAATAGGTGGCTGCAACCGTACTGAACCTTTCATAAAGCGACAAGTAAACGCGGTTTCTGTGTGTGTCCGCAAAGTCTTTCTTCTGCATTTTTCAGATACTCGCACTCTAGTTAAAAATGGAGACTACTTTCAGTCCAGTAAACCACATAAATTTCTAGCACTCTGTAGCAGTACCAAAGGAATATTTGCCTTTCAGTCATTCTGTGATAATTTTTTAGGTCATCACCAAGAACACTGATTTAGCAGAAAGTCTAATAAATCTGAAATCTACTAGAAATTCTGGCAACCATTTCAGATTATTTCTACAGCACAGAGGAGGCGGCACCGTTTTCTTTGTAAATTACTTGAAGAGAAGGCAAACTTCAATTTAATTTGCTGGTGTAATTCGAAAAACCTGGGGGGTTTTGTTCCTCTGAAGATATATTCCACTTTACTTTTCATAATGGAAAAAACTGTGCTTTTTTCCCTCTGTTTAACGTTTTTTTTTCTTACTTTGTTCCAGATCCATTTTTCCCCCTTTCTTTTCTGGTGAACAGCTGGTTTCCTGGAATGCTGGATGATCTGTTCCAGTCACTGTTTCTGTGTGCGTTGTTGTTGTTCTGGCTTTGCGTCTACCACGGTATAAGAGTACAGGTAAGGCTGCAACGTTATCTGCTGCTTTCTGAGAAGACAGTTGCAAGACAGCCTTCAGAATTACAACGCCATTATGCTTTGTTCTTGCTTGAAGGGTTTTTTGTTGTATGTGGTGATTGACTGTTTTTTAAACCGGTTTAAAATACCTCATAAGATAAATATGAATTCTGGAGCATATTCCTATATTTGCAGTATCGGTGAAATATGCAGAATCTTATAAACAGGATGCTCCAAATCTGCTGCATCTTATTACGCAAACGCTACAATTTTAAGTTTTCTTTAATGACCTGTGTGGGTTAAAACTACAAAAGATGAGTCTGTTAATCTAGTTCATGTCAAACAAAACAAAGGTGATAGTTAACTTTTTCTGTCAAGAATTAAGGAAATCTCAAATGTGGATTCACTCTTTCACTACACTATTGTTTTGTCAACAGGGGGAAAGGAAGTGCTTAACTTTCTATCTGCCCAAATTCTTTATTGTTGGGCTGTTGTGGCTGGCCTCTGTTACACTGGGAATATGGCAAACGTAAGCAATTTAAAATTTTAGTGTAAAAGTAATGGGTTGAGAGTGTTCAAGAACGAGAAGTTTGTTTATAATTAGTTATAATATGTTTCTTAATGCTCTGATTGTGGTAGAGGGATGGAGTTCAAATTCATATGTCGTTTTGTTTTGCAAATTGTGACTTATTTGAAAACAGAATTCCCCATGGATGATCTAGTAGTACATAATTTTATAAATGAGATCTACTTTGAATCACTACTTTGTCAATATGTTATGGTTCCCTACAATACTCACGTCTCAATTAGCTTTGAGTATTTGAAGCAAGAGTTTATCCATGGTTAACTATTACACAGTTTGACCAAACTTTCTCAACTATTAAACCTGCATAATTGGTATTGACACTGCTTTGTCAGGCTGTGCTCTGTCTCCTCAAAGCTCAGTTCTTTTGCTCACTTTAGTGTTTCTCTCTCTTTTTTTTTAATTTGTTGTGTTAACGTAAAGGTGTCACTATTCCCCACCCAGAAAACTTTCACAGTTTTGGTACACTTGTAGTTTCTGAACTCTTTTTTGTTTCTCAAAAGAAACTTTCTAACCTTCTCCATGCTGTTACACATTGTTGAAAGCAGTGCAGTTGAAGGAAATGCTTAGGCTAATGTCCTATCAACAGAATTGCTATGAGAGAAGGGCTTATACCACAGTTATTTCTTAAGTAAAAGTCTCATCACCAAGGGTAAAATGTAAACACCAGATCCTGAAGGCTTGTAGGAATTTACAAGATTATACATTTTCTGAAAAATAAGTGGGTCGATTAGACATGCTAATAACTGAAATCCTACGTATTCCTTCAAAATTTGGTTTGGGAAGGAGTATGTTATGTACTGTAAATTATCATGACTCTGTTGGAATCTGTGGCATTGCACCACTTTATACAACCAAAACCTGTAGTTATAAACTCTACAGTAACTTTAAAAGTTTTGTTAGTGGGTTTCTTGCTCAGTAGGGCTTTTGACCTTATCTTTTGTAATGGTGTAAGCACCACTTTTTCATTTTGAATCTTTTCTAGTGTTAACGCAGTGCATGATCCTACATATCAATACAGGGTTGATACAGGTAATTTCCAGGTAAGTCAGAAATGTTTCTTGCTATTAAATTGCCAGGTGGAGTTAGGCAATACATGGAATTAGTGTTTGTTCTTCTACTAAAATCTATAACACAATTTAGAAAATAGCAAATGCTGGTGCAGATAGTTTTTATTCTGACTAGGGGGCTTTTAATTTTGCTTTAGATCATGCATGGGCTCCATCCTAATGAGAAGAGTAAATTGTCTTGCAAATCTGGAGACTCAATGCCACTAGTTTAGTCACAGACTCACCACTGTTGGGATTGAAAGAAATATTTTTAAGCCTCTTAATAAGTCAGTTTTCTCAAGTCATCTTTACTCCTGCCCAGATCCTCCATCCTAGTAAATTTCAGACTTTCTTATAAAGGAAGATCTGATTTATATGAGTCCTTGTATTGTTGCCAGGAACTGTGTTTTTTGAAACTCATTGAGATTCAGCTCACTGTGAACTCAGTGAACAAAATGATGACTTCTGTTAAACTTCCTTTCTTCACATTCCCCAAAAGCCTACCTTTATGTACAGCCATCCTCATTTGGTACTTGCTTCCATGAGCTTACTTTCCCTGAATAAATGGACCATTCTGCATAGTGCTATTTTTCTACTGAAGGAAGAAGGAATAAACCAAATCTTGTTAAATAATGAAAACTACTGCTCTTTTTATAGGGAATGAAAATCTTCTTCCTTGTGGTGGCAACCACATACATTCTCTACCTTTTGTTCCTGATAGTGAGGGCATGCTCAGAACTTCGTAACATGCCTTATGTTGGTAAGGAATATTTCTTTTGATTGTTCCCCAGACAGGCTTGCTTCTAGAAGTAGATGTAAATTTGCTAATAACAGCTTTTCTCAATCTTTTTCAGATCTCAGGTTAAAATTCTTGACTGCATTAACCTTTGTAGTGCTTGTCATTAGGTAAGGTTTTTCAAAGTACATTTCTCAGTACCATAACTTTTATGACCTTTTTTTCAGGGCTTTGAATACATTTATTTTTGTAAATAAACTTGCCAATCAAACTGCGGAATGTCTTTTGATATGATTGTTATGGCAAGCTTTTCTTAGTTTTTTAACCCTTCTTGAGGCTTTTAGAGCTAACTTTATATTGTTTATATTACCACAACAATACGCTGCAAGATTTAGAGGTTCACTTAGCAGAGATGTTTTCTGTACTGCTGAGTGGTCTGCAGTGCACCATTCACCTATTTGAGAGCTTTGTAAGCTTCCCTTAGTCAAAGCAGGAATTTAGAATTAGTTTCTTAGATTATTGTTTATATCTGTCTCTCCCACTCCAAGCAGCTGTTTCAAATTACTATTGACTCTTGAATTGCCTGTAGTGGGTAAAATCTGAGGGAAATAGACAACTTAGGGGGGGAAGTTTGCTTTACTGACTTGACTTTTAATCATAAAAGAATAATTCTTAACTTAGAATTATGAAAGCAAATGTGTTTTAAAATAAATGGTCAACATGTTAGCATTATTATTTTCTCATACACTTTTCCATCAAGGTACCATTTTAATTTTGTGGTTTAAAGACACAGTACACCTATATCCTTTATTTTTTTCCACAGCATTGTTATACTTTACCTACGCTTTGGAGCACAAGTTCTACAGGACAACTTTGTTGCTGAGCTGTCGACTCATTATCAGAATTATATCCTTTTGTTATGTTACTGCTCAAGTAGGAATGTTAATCTGTTCTTATCCAGAAGATACTTAAATGATGTACCTGAGGACTGAAACCTTTGACTTCTAAGTGGGCTTTTGAAGTTGAGTCCATTGTGATCGAGGTTTCATGTCAGCATTTTTAATGGCTCTTTGTAAAGATTATGAGCCGAGACAGTTTCAGTCTAATTTGTTTGCATCACCTAACTCATAACTGCATTTGATACTCTTCAAAAGGAATGAAGGCCTAGATATGGATGCATTCCAGTAATTTTAACAAGTTACTGTGACAAATTTGTCTGTATTTGCTCCTTGAATTCCATTTGCTGTATACCTATCAGATAGCATGGAGCATACCAAAATACTTGATAAATTAGTAGTTTAAAAGTCACTGAAAATGTGCTTCTGTTTTAGTCCCAAGTCTGCACGTAGAAGAGGTCATAGCAGAGAATTTAAGTGACTTGAGAGAGACCGTTTCTGATGGCTGTTGGCAGCAGGGTTACTAACTGTATTTCTGGTCCTGAACCATGAGGTGCTAGTTCATTGTACTTTCTGAAAGTGACTGTGTGATAGCAACTGCTCCAATTACTGATAACCTGAAGCACATGTTGGGAGCTGTGTAGAAGACTATATATAAAGCCTTTAGAACTCTCCCAAAATGATGGCAAGAAGCCATCTTCAGAGTTCTGTCTACAAATAGTCCTTTCTTTTTCCCCTCTCAGTTGCTGTGCAGAGGAAGAACTTTTTAAAAAAATAATTAAAAAATCCCAACAGCTCCCACTTGAACACCTCCTTTAGTCAGCGTTCTTCTGGCATTGAAGGCAGAACTATTCAATTAACCCCACGTGCCACCACTGAAGAGGTCAATTATCTCAGCAAATGTTACTTGTGTTAAAGCTTTGTCCTCCCTTCGGTGGGAACTTTACGTTGAAATACTTTGAGTACATTAGTTGTCATTGAATTTAAAACATGCAGGTTTGTTTAGCCATTCACGCTCTCCAACTTTAGTAAGATAAACATCCTTTCAGTTGAAACAGCTTATGTAGTTTTGGGTCCCTTTTCCAAAGTCAATATGTGTGCAGCTATGTTAAACAGTATCCTTGACAACTTAACTACCAGCCGAATTCTTATCATTTTATGGTTTATTGAACTTCTATCTCTACACGTTAGCCTTTGTGTATTCACCCTCCAAGAATGCATTATATGGTAAGTGTAAGCAATCTTGCAAACTTAGATGACTAGATATTAGCAGATACTGTGTAGTGTCTTTATATTTTGCTTGTCTCGCTACTGTTTCAATTTGGTTTGGGTTAACATAAGCAGAGGCTGCGCCACTCCTGAGCAAATTGGTGTTGGCAATAGGAAGCAACACATTAAAAAGTATACAACTGATTAGCTAGACTTGAATTCTTAATGCTGTTAGTCAATATGGTGTTTGCATATAATGCAGTAACTTTTGCACTGACTGACAGACAGTCTCTGAGGAGCAACAGTACTTCATTTGTACTTTGTTCTAACACAGGTTAATGTATTGGCATGCTGGCAAACTGGACTCTGAAATAGGTCACCGTGGTTGGAAAAGTAGGGATGAAGCTGATCTCGAACATGAGAGGAATTCTGGGGAACTTGCTCTGAGGAAAGAGCTGCACAAGGCCCAAGTAAAGGGAGATAAAGGATTGAATTAGTGGCACTTTTTTTTGCATTCCTATGTAGAGGATGTAATCTGATTTACATGATTGCCAAGCATTATTCCTGTCTAAGAGATAAAGATCTGCAAAATAAATATTTGTACTGGGTTCAATCTCTGCTTTAAGCATCGAGTTTAAAATACAGAACCATAGAACAGCCCAGGTGGAAGGGACCTGGAAAGATCACTTGGTCCAATCTTTCATGGGAATGGGAGCCTAGATGCGATTATCTACCATACTGTCTAGTCATATCTTGCATGCTGAGAGGTATTCAGGGGGAAGGCACTACATAGTGGAGCTGGTCCTTTCTCTAAGCTTTTTAGAGTTGAGATTGATGGAACCATTGCAGAAAAACATGTCTTTTTCCAGTAAGAAAGACAATAGAAATGCCTGGGTGAGCACAAAGTTAAAAACTTGCTGTTGAGTTGCCAGAAGCATTAGTTTATAGAAGGAAGAAAGTAAAAACTGCCAGGAAAAATATGTTTATGACAGATAGCTGGATTGAATTTTACTTGCGTATAATTATGAATTAAACAGCACAGATTATGCAAGAAATGAAGGCCTTAAAACAAGGTACAGGGAATTGTCATAAATAGCGAGTGGAAAGTATGTGTTTCCTTTCATCTCACCACAAAGGTACAAGTCCTTCCTTCATCTGTTACAAGGATGAAAAATAACTGGCTAATCATGGACGTGCATACAAGAGATTACAACTTTGGTCTGCTTCATTTGTAGCTTAGAAATAACCAAAAAGTTAAAGAAGTCTGTGCTTTTTAAATACATGTGAACTTTTGAATAATGATTAAGGATAGTGAGGCCTGACTTAATTACTATTATGTGGAAGTTGAAAGAATATGACATTGGAAACTGCAAGGGAGGAAATTCACTTACACAACATGGAGAATATCTATCTAAAAATGAGATAGTTATGTCATCTCCTTAACTCTTAAAAATACCATGATGTTGGACCTGAAAGGTGAAGAATTTGAAGGAGAGAATTCATGTTTGTATATAGTTTTGTTGAACTGCCTTGGAAGTTGTTGAGTCTGTTGCCTACAGTGTTGAAGTACAGCCACATTTCTATATTTAATGTGCTGCTAAATTAACTCTTACTTGTATTTTCTAGAATCACAGTTGAAAGACAATCCTGCTTTTTCTATGCTGAATGATTCAGATGATGATGTGATATATGGGTAAGATTATAAAATATCTGTGGAGAGTTACTTTTGGCGTGTTATTTTTGTAATGTTCTTTCCCATGTTAATTAAATAAGTGAAGGATTAATGAAAGGTTAGTGAAAGTATTCTGCCTGAAGAGCAGAAACACAGCATTATTCCGAAAAAGAAATGCAATGAGAATGCATGTTGGTTGGGGGTTTTTTTTTGGATTCTAAAAGGGATTGCCATGGCACTGATACAAACAGGTAAGAAAGCATTAGGAGGCTGGTAGATCATAGAATGAAGGCAGCAAGAGCTTTGAAAGGAAAGGCCTTCCTTTTAAACTGGGCAAGATTGCAGGAGGCAGGTAGAGTTAGCAGAGCAGCAGCTCATAGGTAAATGCTTCAGGGAAGGAGAACAGCTCTTAAACGGCCATCACTTACTGAAGTAAGAATAATCGAAACTAGCAAAACTTCCTGGACTTGTGTGAGTTTATGTAATATCAGAATTATAGTAGCACCTGATGGGGTATCTCTCTGCTAGACACTGAACAAGCCCTTAATCTGCCCTTGATGATTTCACCTCTTGCCAAAAACACTGAAGTGATTGGAGCAGTGAGGATGGGGTTAATACTGCAGTTACCTGAACATGTTTGCTCTAGACTAGCTATGTGCATTGTCCAATAGCATGTCTTTGCTTAGTTAGATGAGTAGTGGTAGTACCAGCTTGCTTCTGTATGAATCCTTGTGAAAAGTGGCTTGTAGTTACTGGAATAACTTTTATTATGCATCACCCTCTGGAGAGAAGTTATATATACTGAACATCTGAACACCACATTCAGAAGTTTTAATGAGATCTGTTTCACAGGAGCGACTATGAAGAAATGCCACTTCAGAACGGCCAAGCTATTAGAGCCAAGTATAAAGAGGAATCGGACAGTGATTGATTGATTTTGATGTAGACAGACATGTCCACCTGGAATTAAACTAATTTTGAAGTTTTTCTAGATGGGCAACTTCCTTGGCTTCCTTACAGTCTGCTGTCATCTGAACACTGACTCCCAGGAATGACATCCTGCTTTTGTTACTGTTTACAAAGTTAAAACCGAAAAAGGAATGCTTGAAAAGGTTGTGGTGAAAACTTAAGAAACCAAAATTTTTATATCGTATAAAATGCCTGATAGCAGAATGTCTGTGGACTAAAATCTTTAAGTCTATTGCCAGTTAGAAGTGTCACTGATTGTATGCTGATTTTAGATTTCTTCCTTGCTCCTTGAGTTTTATTTATTTTTTGTTTTCATGATTATGTTCAGCATACTGTCATTCATCTGTTGTATTTGTGTTAGCTCCTTTTCATATTGTCCACTGCTGTACGAAGTGCCTCGTTTTCCTTTCAAATTTCTACCATAGTCTTTTGAGCTGGAGGAAGGGAATAAGGTGTTTTAGGGTTTTCTCTCTCTTTTCTTTTTCTTTTTTTCCCCATTCTTCCTTTGAAGAAGTGTTGTAGTGTTGCCTATCGAGGCGTAACAACCTGGTTCAAGGAATGATCCGGCGACCGACTCCGGGTCACTCGGGCCATCAGCACACTGACACCAATGTGGTGGATGGCAAAATGGCGTTTATTAGTATGCAACACAGTGTTATATTGCCTTGATTTACAACGTAACTTCCGTCTGCTTACGTTAGAAGCTATATGCTATTAGCTATAGGGAGGAGATGCCCTTATCTTTCCGTACAGCGCGAGATCTTCCGGCCGCCGGGCCCTTGCTACCAACATTTCCCCCCTCCCTATGCATAACTAAATTAGCTCGGATATAGCAATTCTAAAAAATACATACATCGTAACCTTAGATAAAAAACCTATAATAAGTGCATTCGTTTCTATTCTATGCTGTATAACAGTCTTAAAAAATGTAGTGTGAATTTGGATAAAAAGCTTAAGGCACTCTAATTGAGAGGTAGTTGAGAGGGAGAAGGGGGTAATAATTGGGAATAATAGGGCTTAACTAGAGGTAGCTAGCAAAAATTCTAAGCAAAAACATTCTTAAAGCAGTTGTTGGCGTTCTACTAGCATGATGTTGACTGCGTTTAGCCGGCTCTTAACGAACGACACGAGCTTAAAGTCCCACAAAGTCATCGCAGCCCCTGGCCGGGGGGCTATCTCGCTGTTGTTCAGGTTTTTCTG
>NW_009697135.1:0-10673 GCF_000703405.1 Apaloderma vittatum
CGGCCCAGCCCTAACCCACGACAGCATGTAAACATACATAAACCAATTCATTTTTATTACAGAAGGTCAGAAAACTAAAATATGAATGTTGATGTGATGAAATACAATTATTTATACATGTTAAAGAAAGGATGCTATCCCTCACACAAAAGGAAGTGCTAAGAACTACATTATGTCTGAGATCTCAAATAGGTAAATTAATGAACGTCTGTGGAAGATTTCTCCCACAATTTTTCTGTTTGCAAATGAAAGGTGCTTGGGTGCTTCACATCTAACTGGAATATGTACGGACGTTTCATATGTGTATATATATATGTGAAATGTCCTGCGTAGTTTATTGACTGGCTTATACATTATTCTTCTGAAAGACAATACTTTATAATGAGAAGTTTGTTCTTTGAAGATTATAAGGTTGATTATTTGCATAGTCATAGAATCATAGAATGGCCTAAGTTGGAAGGGACCTTAGAGATCATCTAATCCAATCTCCCTCCCATGGGCAGGGATGCCCTTAACTAGACCAGGTTGCTCAAGGCCTCATCCAACCTGGCCTTGAATATCTCCAGAGTGGGGGCATCCACAAGCTCTCTGGGCAATCTATTCCAGAATCTTGCCACCCTTGTACTGAAGAATTTCTTCCTGTTATTCATATTATTTAGGTGTTGATATAAGTTTTTATTTAACATTCTATATATAAGACGTATTTTTAGCCAGTGTGTTTATACATTTTTCCTAAACTAACAATAGAGAACATTAGTGAAGAAAAAAATAATTAATATAGAACATATAATGCTGATTTCACTGCCTGCATAAATACATTTGGGTATTTTATGGCACTTGAGACAGTGTTTGGGTAACAAAGCAGAGCTCTTCTAGAACATGTTTAATTAGCTATAACATTTGCCACTACATTTTATAAGCATTGTATATGTAAGAATAGTGTTTGCATCCTCACTGAACCTAAGTGGCAGTTTGTGCTTATTTTAAAGTGTGTGCAGTTGCATACATATTTTGTAAAAAACAACACTCTTATAAAAACACTGAACTTTGTATCCTAATACTTAATCATGAGCTTTCAAATCCCTGAATTATAATGGAAATATAAAATTATTAATCATACTCATTCTACTTGAATATGTTTAATATAATTAATCCTTGTAGTACTAGATATAGTTTTTAGAGGGATCTGTTGTGTAGGCTATTTAGCATATCTGAAGTGGTACAGTGTTAGTATTTAAAAAATATTAAGACCACATCTATTCCACTTACCTTTACAATAGTATACTGAAAAATTTTGAAAGTGACAGGAAGGAAAGTGAAAACATATTTCAAAACAGACAGAAAAAAACCACAGGAAACATGAATAGAGAACAAAACAAGAAATTTCTCTTGTTAGTTCTCAGTATATCAAAACAACCTGTTTTAATGGAATAGGCAAATAAGACTGAAGACAGAGTTTAAGTCATTAAGGGATCTGGTTACTGTACACACAAAAATCTAGTCTGTAGAAAGAAGAGTGAGAATTGACTAAATGCCAAGTAATTCTAATGCTGTAAGAAAACTGCAGATATGTTCAGCAGACCTGAAAAAAAGGACTTTCTGCCCAAGAGATGGCTTTTATGTGTATTTTTTTTTCTTTCCAATTATCCTAGCTGAACTTATAAAAGCCATTACTTCTTTACTAACATTTCAATATTTAGCTTAATGTGTTCCCTTGGCACTAGGTACAGTTAATCAGGGTTAGGATGCTCTTAAATATTTGCTAGATTATGACCTAATATGCAAGCAAGAGGTCAACATGCAAAATAGTTTAGAATGCAGTTCAAAGAGCCATTTTGAATTCTCCACAGTGGAACTGCAGAGACTAATATGAAGAAGCAAACAGCTGACATAAAAAATGCAAGTTACTGAATCCTTTAAAGAAATCACTTTTTCCCCAGCTCTGTGATCATTAAAGTAAGAAAATTTCTTTGGTTTTAAGAGTTCAGATTTGGGCAATATTTCTCCAGTGCCCAGGGAGATCTTTGTTGCTCCAATGTGTAAATCTACTGTGGATAAAGAATGTAAGACTGCACTGGGAAGAAAAATTTATGTGGTTCTCTGTAGCTCTATTCTGCAACTCTAGCTCATACTGGTATACAATAATGCAGACTATTATCTTAGAAAGCACTGAGAATGGATTAGAGAATGATGTGAAACCAAGTGGAAGCAAGCTGTATAAAAAATATTCATGTGTGAGTTTAGAAAACACTGCTAAACAATTTTGGGAAAATCCCTTCAAAATGGTCTTATGCTTGTAATTGAAAATGTATTGGTAAATTGTGATCATGATTGGGAAAGATGGTAATTTTCTTTTTTTAAATCCGTGACAAATGGCAAATAACAGTACTAATAACAGTATGTCTGAATGCGTTATTACCACAATGTATCGATACTATGACAGCCACACACAAAAATTGCAAATAGTTTGATTGAAACAAAAAATTTTGAGTATGAAACATAGATTTAATTGAAATTTTATATCCTCAAAAACTATGTCAGAGTGTGTTCACAGAGTCAGAGGCTGCTGTGTCTCTGCTCAGCTATACACACAGGCATATAACTATGACAACCAATGTGTTACACACTCACTAGAAGCAAACAGAAGTACATAGTCATTTACCGTTGCCATTGGCTAACTGCCAGGTTAAATGCTGTTTGAGAACCACATTTAAAATCAGTTCTTTAGAGTTTAAATTGAGCTTTTGTAATCATGAAAAACTGTCTTAATAAGAACAATCTTCAAATTCAGCATTTTTATTCTCTCATAGGGAAGTCTGCCTTTATTTTGCAGTTTCTCTAACCCACCTTTATGCGGCTTAATCAACAGAGGACGTATGTGGAAAGATGCAGATACATAAAGCAAATAAATTGAGACAAGGGACTGAATTAATAATTCCAAGCATTAAGTGTCTTGCTGATATTGAATCTTCAGACTTCTACTGAAGCCAAGTTGTTGTCTAGAAGTAGCAAATACAACAATGAACAATGAAATCCATGAAGATATATTACTGTAGTTAAAAAAAAAAAAAAAAGTTCAATTTTGTTTCATGTTCTATAGGGCCGAAAGTCTTGGGTAAACAATTTTTAATGTAATTTATATGCAAATAAGCAAGACATCTGTGCCTTGATTTCCTAAACTAAGAATTAGTTTTAACTGTATTCATTCTAAATGTCATTAACCTAATTACCTTTGCTATATTGAAATATGGTTTTGATGTTTAGCTTCTACCACTGTATTAAAAGAAGCAGATAAATGTTTTGCTCCAAATTTCAAGAATGCACAGGCTCATATTTCAAAGCCCAGACAATTCTTACCTAAGTAAGAGTTACAAAATACTGCAGATGAAGACAAATTTTGCGAACCAAGGACGAGTACCATGGCCTTCAGATCAGTTATGCAAAATGCTCATTCTGTTCCATGGGGGAAAAAAAAAAAAAATCTTGTTCTGGATGCATTCTGTTGTTCTGGGGATTTGTTTGGGTTTTTTTTGATTGTTTTCTTTTTTTCCCCTGAGGGAATTATTTTAGTAATCTTATTTATTGCCTTTCAAAGGACTTTCATTGGTGAGAACACAAGACACACCTCTGTCTTATAGTTCTCACCTAGAGCTCTATTTTACCTATTGTAGTCCTGTTTACTTGGGTCTTGGAGAAGGTCTGAACCTTAGGACTATTCCTTTTCCCAGAGGTGTCCCTTGAATTGCCAGGCTGCTGTTAATACTCATAGGTTGTCTCTTCTCCTTTTACTGCCAGTTTTGCTTAAGGAATCCACAACTAGTAGCAGTTTTTAAAAATGATAGTTGTAAGTGCACATCCCTTTCCTTATTGCCGTGCTATGACATCTTGTTAGCCATGCATTTTAAAGGAAATGTGTAAATCTCTTCCAGATGCATTCTTCCCATAGAAGATAAAATGGATCATTCTGTACTGACTACATATGTACTTCCTGATCCCTTTGTTACTGTGTTTGCATTTACATTTCAGGGCAAGGAATTAAGAGGAATATCTATTTTGATTATCGTTTGGATGATATTAAAAATAAAAGAAAAATTTAAAGGTGCCTTTCAAGAGGCTGTTCCAGGTTCTGAAGGTGACAACTGCATTTGAGTCAACCTGGATTACAGCAGAGCTTTCACTGGCAAATGAAAGACGTTAGAACATAATATTCAGGAGAGTTTAAACAGTCATTGAAGTCTTTGGATGCATTTTCTTTTCATACATTTCTAGATCATATTTGAATAAGTCAGTGAAACTGGCTCAATTTTCTTTTAAGAACACCCTCTTCCTCACTCTCAGAAAGGCTTCATCTGGTCTCTAGTTCTTTGTAGAAAGCGGACATTATCACTGTAAAATTTTCATTTAGCAGTTAATGTTTGGAAATATTATTTTTGCATTTTTTTCTATCCCAAGATTTTAAGGTAGAGAAAGTTTTCCCTGGAATATTAAAAATATTTCTCTTCTTTATAATCAAAGTCTCATTTTATTTACTAGATCAGAAAGATAAATTTTGAAGCCCTTACAATACTTATTTTCAAGCAGGTAGTTTCTGAAAAAAAATTTATCTGTGTTCCTGTTTGTTGAAACACTGAACTCATAAACCATGAAACAATTAGTTGGACTACAAATTAAGAATCTTTTTCCATTGTAGTTAATTCTTGAATGCTAACTCAACAGGAGTTAAAAGGGCTGATAATGTACCTGTCAGAGCCAATGATAAGCCTTTTTGCCAGTACTTCATTCCACCTGCACAATGAACTGTTTCTCTGATTATGAAGAGGAGAATGCCAATAAGTATTAAAAATATACATATTTTGCTAGTCCCTGAAACACAACTTTGAACCCAAAATTTACAATCTCTTTCTGGTGTTCATTTAGATAGATATTAAGAGACTATTTTTATATGTAAAATGTTGATTAGTGTGAATAGATGTGATACACACCGGGTCTTTGTACAATGCCTCCCCTTCTAAATACTAATAACTTACGCAACATTTGGCAAGAATGGGAGCCTGTTCCCTCTATAAGTTATTAATATTACCATGGTTCTGTAAATAGGTAAGAAAATCCAGGAACAAATAGAAATATTGGGTGAGCTGTTGTCTATAGTTACGTGCTAAAATGTTGATTTGTAAATCCAAAATCATTACCTCTAATCTCCATCCTCCCTTATATTTTATCTCAATTTACATTATTCATTTTGTGTGATTCGGTTTCTGAGCTGCTATATAGTTCAACTGTTTGCTACATACCTTTCCTCTTTGTAAAATACATTTCCCCCATATTTGGCTGAGATATGCAAAGAAGACTCAGAATATTAATATCTGAATTACTTTGAGCTTAAATTTGTACCTGGGGGCCATGAAGTTGGATGAAGAGGCAATTTTTTCTAATGGTTGCTTTTAGAGTCACATCTCTTGTAAATTAGGTTAGGTATGGAGTGAGTTTGTACCAAAAGGGCAATACTGAGCATTGTTAGTGTACTGGATCTCAGAAATAAATAACAGGCCTAGTCTAGCTCTCATAAATGTGAAAGCTTCCTCTTCATTTTAGGAGGAAATGTATCAGGCCTAAGTTCTTAATTTCATTTTAGCTTTGAAGAATGTTGGCCTGAAAGTCAGCCATGGACACTGCAGAGCTCTATTGCCTAGCTGTAGGGGTTCAGAGACTTGGATGTACATATTCTTATCCAATTTTGACAGAGATAAGTTTATGTTTAGTGTGATACAGAAAATAACTTCTCTGTAAGCCTTATTCTTGAATTCTTCACTATTCAGGGTTATATCCCTTGGTGAGGAGTTTTATACTTCTTGTCTTTGGCATTTGTCACCTCTTAGTCACAGTTTTACCTCAATTTTTATGTCTGATCTAGTGATTTTTAACTCCTCTTCATCTATGCTTCTGACTTTGTCCAGATGTCGTTTTTTGTGATTAGGCAATGAAAGCTCAGCTGACAGCTTTTCTGACAAGAACAGTGCTCTCTCATGTGTATTCTAGCATCCTGCACCAAAGCAGACTTTCATTGCTGCATCACAGTAAGATGCACTTATTTTTTCCATTTCTCTAAGTTAAGGAAACTTTCTAACAAAAAAAAAAGTCTATTAGAAAAAGCCAAATATACTCACCTATAGGCAGTACTTGCTGCTTTAAGAAAATCTAAGCTAGTACTCAGTGAGGGTAAATCATGCAAAGTCTTTGTTATTGAGCAGGTTTTAATGAAATAGAAGCTTTATGTTAAAGCTATGGGAAAAAATCTGAAGAAACCTAAAAAGGGAAAATAAGATGGAAGGAACCCCCCCATAGGTGCTACATCAAAAGGAATACCTCTTCAAAAATTATGTGATTAAGTCTCCTTTTACTGTAATCTGCACTCTTGTCACTTGGTGTTTAATAATTTTTATCACCTGATTTAACCTGCTGTGAGCTGGGGAAAAGTCAGATTCATCTGTCAGCACAAAAAGATTTTGACTCAGGGCTCCGCTAATTTCAGAAGGCTTACTTTCTAGTAGGTACTTGTTTCACAGCAGCCAGAAGAAGAAATCACCAATACTTTTCCTCCACAATTTAAAACACTCATCCTGAGTCATTTCTCCCTTTCACCTGAGAAAATTCAGGAAAATCATAATGGTTACTGACAAAATAGTGCTCTAAA
This sequence comes from Apaloderma vittatum, assembly GCF_000703405.1. NCBI lineage: Eukaryota > Metazoa > Chordata > Aves > Trogoniformes > Trogonidae > Apaloderma > Apaloderma vittatum. The sequence goes on from NW_009697135.1 coordinate 6,692, forward strand.
GAGGTTATCAAATGAAGCTAAACTGCTAAGTAAACAGAAACATTTTCTACTTTTTCTGGTTGTAAGAGGAACAGGCAGAAGACTTCTTCTGAACTGATCTCTGAAGGGACTGCAGAAGGAAAACTAATTTAGCAAACCCCAAATGAATTGGGAATGAACTAGACTGAAACATGTCAGCATCTGTGAAGACTGAATCATGTTTCCAGGCTCATGTAGAAGCTGGAGTTGAAGTACCTGGAAATTTTGTAGGAAACTTGAGTGCATCAGATTGACTGCTCAAAGTCACTTCTTCCCTTGTGATACGAAATGTCATGTGTCATGCTGACAGCTGTTGATGTCACAGATGGTGAGTTTCTGTTCTCTAGGTGCAAAGTATCTGTAAACTCAGCCTAACCTGAAGTTACACACTTCTGCAACAACTTCTACATCATGAGAACAATGGATTCCTACTGACACAGTCTGGCAAATTTGGTCCTTTGCAAAAGAACTGGTTTGGGCAATGTTTCACCTTTTGGGTGATTAATCTGCTAATTTGAGTTGTTCTGGTCTGCCTCAGTAGAGCTTGAATTAAATCAATTCCCCACTTAAAAGGAGAAGCCTCGTTGACCCCTGTACTCAAGAGGAATTCTAGCTGTCTGCTACTGAAGAGATGCTATCATCTATACTTGTACTCTGGTCTTGATATCTTATGCCCCTGCTTAAAATGGAAAAAAAAGAAGTTCCCACTTCCATTTCATTTTTTTTGCAGTTGATGATACGCTTCCTCATTTTTTGCAAAGCACAATGAGATCTCCTGATGAAATACCAGCCTGGGTAAGACTGTGTGAATGAGTCTTGTTTCCTGAGACACTGATGAAGTTAGGCTTTTTGTCAAAACTAAACTCAAAAATCTACTCTGGCTGACTCAATGAATGATAAAAGGCCATACTCAGATTTCTAAAACATCCATTGCGGTAGGCAATGGTACTACTGCAAAAAGCATTAGTATGTTCAGCTAGGATATAAGAAGCCTAGATTGTCTTTTCCTTTTTCTTAATTCTTCATGTGTGCTTTCCTAATGAGAAGGAGTAACCTCAAACCACTGTGTAAAAGACTATGGCACCACAGAGCTCTCCATGGCTACTCTATTTTGTACAGTTTAAAAGTGTTTATTGAAAAGATGCTCTTTCTGTTGTCAACATGCATAACAATGTAATTAAACTGGGAATTTAAGAGGAAGAGAAAACCTTACGTGTCACATTTTAAAGTATTTTATCTCAGTATAGTTTTTCAGCTGACTCTTCTTGGCTCGCTGAAGGCAAATTTACTAACAGATTCCAGGGAAACATACTAACTTTTTAATAGCAGAAGACTGGAAATTAATTAGTTGATATATATATATACATATATATATGGTTCTTATACCTACAAATACATGCATACATACATGATTCCTGGATAATTCAAACCAATGTGATGCTTTAATTTTATAGAGATTACATGAAAAGAATCATGATGGAGTTATGAAATAAGATTATTGATGTTTTGTCCTTAACTCTGCATTCACTTTGCAAAACTTAACATGACTACAACACTAGGCAGTAAAGTCCTCATCCCTATACTAGAATCAGATGCATGGTAAGTATTCAAATCTTCTTTGAAGAGCCACAACGAATTCACCCTAGCTAGGATTTATCCCACCTCTTCTCCCATGCATTTTACTAATGGGAACCAAGCACTCTTTTTCATGCATGTGACAATGAAGATTTGATCCCTAGGAGTCAAAAATGTGAGATTCATGTGAAGTGAATGAGATTTCGTACTGCCTCTCTTTTCCTTCTTTATATTACTCCATGTTTATGCCATTGATCAGTTTTGATGGTGCTCAAAAGTTATATTTGCTAGTAATGACAGAATTGTAACTCCACTGCAGGCTCTGTGTAAAATCTACTGTTCACATCAACTGATATTCCTTTTCTTTTGTAAGCTGAGGTAGCGGCTGAGGCCTGAAAACTCTCCTCACTATGAGCAGTTGCTTGAAAGAACACTCCTCATACATATCGAGTTTCAAAGCTGAATTGATCTTCAACTTTTTTTGACTTCTGACTAGAATTCGAGGAATTAATCTACTGCCTTTCAAGTATATTGGGCTATACGTGCTGACTCAGATTGAACAACCTTTTGTCATTTGTGTTGGTTCGGTTAAGATTCTCAATACAGTGCAGTCACAGAAGGAACAGGTTCCTTTTAGCAGCTTTTATTTGGGAGATACATAGCCTCTTAAGAGTGAACTTGGCAGCTTGCATCTAATGTAAAATGATTGAATTTAACGATTACACTGAGAGCAACTGAAGTCTTTGAAGCTTTCTACTCCACATTGAATTGGGGATGATTCTAACCATGAAAAATCGATCTGTAGAAATCCTGTAGTTATTGTTAAAGCAAATATCTAAGCCCTGCTTCTTGTCAGGTTACAAAGTATGTAGATTGAGATTTATGAGGTGGGGAGATCACTCTCTTTAAAGCTCAGATTGAAAAAGAAAAAGTTTTATTTGATTTTAGTGGTAAACGCAGTTTTTTACAAACTATGCAACATAAGTATACAAAATCAGACAAACTGAGCTACTACCATTTATTAAATTAATAATCAAAAAAACCTTGTGGTGGACTGAAAGCATGCATATTATGCACTCACACTATTGGAAAAGTGATAAATTGTCGGCAAATGTTCAGAATACATTTTTTTCCTGCTTCAGTGTTGGTGGAAAAAGAATTCATTTCTAGGACAGGCAATCACCACTTAAGGTAGGTCTCAGTAAGCAAAAGTCAGTTGCTTGATTCAGAGCAGCCTCAGTTTTCCTTGCTGCCACCTTTGTTCTTGGCGCAAAAGCCAAAAGTTCACTATTCTGGAGGCTCAGCTCCAAATTCAGGCAGCTCGCGTTGCGTGGTTTCCGTTGAGGATATCTTGGGTGAGTAAGCCCAGTTCCCTACGTGGAGAAGGCTGAAATATTCAACAACATTTTTGCCTCAGTCTTCACTGGCAACCACTCAAACCACACCACCCAAATCACAGAGGGTGTTGGCTGGGTCTGGGAGAGTGAAGAACCACGCATGGTAGGAGCAGATCAGGTCTGAGAACACCTAGAGAACATGAAGGTGCACAAGTCCGTGGGACCTGATGAGATACATCTATGGGTCCTGAAGGAACTGGCTGCTGAAGTTGCTAGGCCACTGGCCATCGTATTTGAGAGATCCCGGCAGTCTGGTGAGGTTCCCACAGATTGGAAAAGGAGGAACATAACTCCCATTTTTAAAAAAGGAGCCAAAGACAACCTGGGAAACTACAGACCAGTCAGCCTTACCTCTGTGCCAGGTAAAATCACGGAACAGATTCTCCTGGCAGCTGTACTAATCCACATAAAAAATAATCAAGTGGTTGGTAACAGCCAGCATGGCTTCACTAGGGTCAAGTCGTGTCTGACTAATTTAGTGGCCTTCTACGACAAAGCTACAGCGCTGGTTGACATGGGAAAAGTAAACGATGTCATTTTCCTGGACTTGTGCAAGGCGTTTGACGCTGTCCCACATGACATCCTTGTCTCTAAAATGGAGAGACATGAATTTGACAGATGGACCACTCGGTGGATAAAGAACTGGCTGGATGGTCACACTCAAGGAGTTGTGGTCAATGGCTCAATGTCCACATGGAGACCAGTGACAAGTGGAGTTCCTCAGGGGTCTGTTCTGGGTCCAGTGCTGTTCAACATCTTTGTCAACGACATGGATGACAGCATTGAGTGCACCCTCAGTAAGTTTGCTAACGACACCAAGATGTGTGGTGTCATGGACTCACTTGAGGGAAGACATGCCATCCAGAGGGACCTTTATAGGCTTGAGAAATGGGCCAGTGCAAACTGCATGAACTTCAACGAGTCAAAATGCAAGGTCCTTCACCTGGTTCGGGCCAATTCTAGGTGCAAATACAAACTGGGCACAGAGTGGG
>NW_009697136.1:0-1367 GCF_000703405.1 Apaloderma vittatum
AGTCGAGGGATCTACTCGCCTTAAACTCTTTCCAAACTCTTGTTGAGGAGAAAAAAAAAACCAAACAAAACCAAACCCACACACCACAGAATTACAAACTCTTGTTGGGGAGAAAAAAAAACCAAACAAAACCAAACCCACATACCACAGAACACCAGCTTCAAAAAACTTTGCCCTCTTGTTGGGGAGAAAAAAAACCCAAACAAAACCAAACCCACACACCACAGAACACCAGCTTCAAAAAACTTTGCCTGTATATCCAAGCCACTGTAGTACACAGGTAAAATAATTCTGCATTGTTAATTGCAATGTTTATTTTCACTCTTTCAGCCAATATTAGCTCTCCTGCTAAAAGGAACAATTTTGCTGTATTGTTTTTAGGTGTTACAGCTGGAAGACAGACAAGCCATTGCTCCCACTCAGCTATAGCCCCAGATGACAGAAGGAAAAAATTTTATCCTTATTTCTTGTAGCTAGAGATAATCAAGAAAATACCAACTGTATGCGAAACACAACTTTCTTGGAAAAAGTTGAAAGTCAAAACAATAGGAATATGGAGTGTGAACTACCCATGCATTTTGGTTGGATTGTAAGTTGAAACTATATTGTTTGCTTCTTCAGTGTTGACGGCAGAAACAACATGCTCGTACCCAGCTTCCAAATTATTTCCCACACCACTCCCAACACTGATAGTTTCCAAATGCCCTTTCCTCAGCTGCCAGAAATTCTCACTTCCCTGTGACAACCTCTACAGTGCAACTATATACATTAACACAAATCTGTCACATCAGAAACAAGAAAGGGAGGACAGTGTAAATAAACTCAGTTCACTATCCAAATTTCTGACAGAGGCCATATCATAACTGCATCAGTAAATTTCAGATGTAATGAAAACTCGCATTTATTATACCAAGAAAAGTTGCAACAGAATACCAAGACAGTACCAAAAAACCCCCACCTTGGTCAGTACGACATTACCTCCCCCACCGATAGCCACAGAATGCGTGCACTTGCTGTTTCCTAGAATGGGTTCATACGCTTATGGCTTTTGTCACCAAGGCAGACATTCTCAAATAATTGTGTGGGAAATTAACGTTGTACAATGACCTCAAAGAAACAAGCTTTTAAGGGATGTGTATTAGGTTGGCCTGGTCAGGTTTTGGTGGCAGGGGGGCTGTAGGGCTGGCTTCTGCAAGAAGCTGCTAGAAGTTTCCCCTAAGTCTGACAGAGCCAATGCCAGCCGGCTCCAAAGATGGACCCGCTGCTGGGCAAGGCTGAGACTATCAGTAAAGTGATAGAAAGGAACGCCTCTGTGATAATATATTTAAGAATCGGGAAAAAAAGAACTGCGCCATTCACAGCTGGAG
>NW_009697136.1:1604-2605 GCF_000703405.1 Apaloderma vittatum
GGGAAAAAAAAAAAAAAAAAAAGAGCTGTGCCACACAACAACTGGCAGAGAGACAGAGGAGTGAGAATATGTGAAAACACCAAGGTCAGTGGAAAAGCGGGGCGGGGAGGAGGATGTGCTCCAGGTGCCAGAGCAGAGAATCCCCCAGGCCGTGGTGAAGCCCGTGGTGCAGCCCGTGGTGCAGCAGGCTGTTGCCCTGCAGCCCATGGGTGTCACAGAGTGTAGATGTCCTGCTGTAGCCCATGGAGGACCCCATGCCAGGGTAGGTGGATGCCTGAAGGGGGCTGTGCCCCCAGGGGAAGCCTGTGCTGGAGCAGGCTGCTACCAGAGCCTGTAACCTGTGGAGAGAGAGAAGGCCACGCCGGAGCAGGCTGGCTGGCAGGACTCTTGTGACACCACGCCCCTGAAGGGCTGCACCCCATGGAGTGACTCATGTAGAGCAGTTTGTGACAAACTGTCTCTCGTGGGAGGACTCACGTTGGAGAAAGGTGTGTGAAGATTGTCTCCTGTGAGAGGGACCCCACAAGGGCCCAGGGGAAGAGTGAGGAGTCCTCCCCCAGAGCTGCAGCAATGTCGGAGGAACTGACCACAACCCCCGTTCGCTGTCCCCCTGCACCGCTCGGGGGGAGGAGGTGGATAAACTGGGATTGACGGTAAGCCTGGGAAGAAGGGAGGGATGAGGGGAAGGTGTTATTTTTAAGATCTGGTTTTATTTCTCACTACCCTTATCTGATTTGTTCTTTAATAAATTTAACTATTTTCCCAAAAATCGAGTCTGTTTTGCCCAGGCTGGTAGATGCAGGTGATCTCCCTGCCCTTATCTCAAAAACCATGGGACCTTCAATATATTTTCTTCCCCTGTCTAGCAGAGAAGAGGGGCGATAGAGCAGCTGTGTGGGCACCTGGCCACCAGCCAGGTCAAACCACCCCAGGATGTTACTCACACAGGTCTCCCTGCTGCACAGCTGGAAGCGGGATTAGCGCGGCCAGCCTCGGGAGAT
>NW_009697136.1:2636-3477 GCF_000703405.1 Apaloderma vittatum
CTCCAGCTCTGGGCAGATTGCAAACCCAAAGGCTGCTACTCCACAGCAGGGACGTGCTCTTCAGCCCAAGCTTAACTTGCTTAACTTTTCTCACAGTTAACCTAAGATTTTTTTTACCTTCTTAGTAAGAAAAATAAAATATATAAATAAAAATTAATATCAACAGCTTCACTGACCAGGGGAAAATTGGCAGACTGATAAAACGATAAGCGTAGCTAAAACAATAAGCCAAAACTTTCTCATTTCCCACTTATGTATTGTGGTAATTATTTGATTTGTTCTGTCAGAGTAAATTAAAGGGACTGCCCAGAAACATCTATCAGACCCTTGTAAATGCTATTTATGCCTCTTCACAACCACAGAAGGGAGCGTGAGCCTGGCTGATCCCTGACAGGGCTGATGGTCCAAATTAATTGACTTCCGGGAAGCTAACAGAATTATGAAATCCTGCTGGCAAGCCTTAGAAATCAATCATGCTTCTCTTTCAAGTCAAATGGGCTCTCAGCAGAAATACGTTTTCCCCGGAAATATAGTCGTTGGTGTCTGAATCCTCATTCAACACAAGACATCTTTTCTAGTCCATCTCCCGCCCCCTGACTTGCTTGTTTTAAGATCCGTTTTAGGGCCATGACCATAATTTCCTGAACCGATACTATATGAGAACGTAACATCCAAGAATTTCTCTTCTCACACTCACCTCCTGTTACCACCCAAACTATGTAACATTATTATATAATATAATCATTATGTATTACCTACTGCTTCCACATATGCTGTGCTCCACACATTATTTTAATAGACTACGTACATATTGTTCACAAAAGGGAGTAGTGGATTTCTT
>NW_009697137.1:0-2542 GCF_000703405.1 Apaloderma vittatum
GCACCCTTGTGGTGATGAAGGCCGGCCACATGCCAGGCTGTGCTGCTCAGAGCACACAGCCGGCGTGTGAGAGAACGTGACTGGATTCTTCATCCCTCAGGATGCTCAGGTCTCGACTGGACAAGGCTCTGAGCAGCCTGACTCAGCCATGGGGTCAGCTGACAGAACTAAAGACCTCCCTGATTCCTTCCCACCTTAAACCTCCTCTGATTCTATCACAGCCTTTCCAGAACTGGCTGGAGATGGATCTTGGATCAACACTTAAGAGCACAACTTTGTAACAATTTTGTCTACTAAGGGAAGGACAAGATACCTACAGTCCTTCCCAAAACTTGTAGAAATAACAGCCTTTGACCAGTGACAATGACACCATTTACTTGTTCAGTATTACGAAAGCTTGACATCAAAGTACCTTACATTATCCTAGAACACAAGGCAAATCACAGCTTTTATTTAAGAAATCACAGAATCACAGAATGTCAGGGGTTGGAAGGGACCCCGAAAGCTCATCTAGTCCAGCCCCCCTGCCAGAGCAGGATCACCTACAGTAGGTCACACAGGAACGTGTCCAGGCAGGGTTTGAATGTCTCCAGAGAAGGAGACTCCACAACCTCCCGGGTTAGCCTGTGCCAGGGCTCTGGCACCCTCACAGGGAAAAAGTTTTTCCTAATGTTTTTGTGGAACCTCCTATGTTCCAGCTTGTACCCATTGCCCCTTGTCCTGTAATAAAGTTACATTTCTTCTTATCAAGAAATATTTTTATTTTTTTACCATTCTGGTAATAAATAAACATTGCAAGGTTAAGGCATGCCAGATGAAGCCAATATTCATCTTTTCTGAGAAGTCATGGCAAACCAAATTAATCTGTGGATTGCTTCTCTTTCCCCACAGGAGGGCCACCCCAAACAAAATTTGAAGCCTGGACAGTAAGATATCTTGCCATTTAGACATACACGTGTTGTGGTTTATGTCCAGCCAGCAACTAAGCACCACAGAGCCGCTCGCTCACTCCTCCCCCTCAGTGGGATGGGGAGGAGAATGGGAAAAAAAAGGTAAAAACTCATGGGTTGAGATAAGGACAATTTAATAGGACAAGACAGAGAGAGAAGAAATAGTAATAAGAATACTACTAATTAAAAAAAATATATATATGAAGCAAGTAATGCACAATGCAATTGCTCACAACCCAGAACCTGATTCCTAGCCCATTCCTGAGCCCTGAAACCTCCTCCCCAAGCCAGTTCCCCCAGTTACACACTGAGCATGACATAAGGTATCGAATGTCCTCTTCGCTAGTTGGGGTCAGCTATCCTTGCTGTACACCATCCTAACTTCTTGTGAAAATTAACTCTGTCCCAGCCAGACCAAGGATAATACATTCATACAAGGTCCTGAGCCGGACCTGGGATTACAGCAGCTGTCTGGTTGAACAGCAAGGAGACAGCGCACTCTCATGAGGCCAAGCGCGTTAGAACACGGGGCATTAAAATCATCACACCTCTTCAGGGCTTCCAGCTTCAACTCTGATGAGCAGCAACCCCTTTTCACTCAGGACTCCCCATCTTTGCCATGAACTTTCACTTGCACTGATTTCAGCCAGAGATGCCATGGCCCATGCAACTGTTATCTGCAGTCCTGCTCTTTTGATATATTGTTTTTGCCAAAGGAAGCCTGCAGAGCACAAAAAAATCAATGGAAGATAATAGTACTATTACCCAGAAAAGCCCATGTAATATGAAAGAACAATTGAACTGGAGAAATCTGCAGACAGACACACAGAGAGATAGAAACCACAATCTCCTTTTATCCATAACTCACTGCAAGGTCTGGCCTATGTGCTCAGATAAACTCCAGACAGACCACAAGACCAATGTGCCAGTCCAGTGAATATTAAACCCATGGACAGCAAAACTATTTAGAAATTATGCCCGTTCTGATACTGCTAAGACAAATCTGGCAAGGAGAACGCCTACCTGAAAGGAGGAATCCCCACCACAGCGTGAGTGTCATTAAGATGTACAAAGATCTGAAAGAGGAAAAAAATTACATCAGAAACTCTCAACCTGACAAGACAATAGCTTTAACTCATTTATAACAGACACAGATGATGTTCCTACAACTTCCGACCCTAGTTTTTAAGAACAAAAATGCATGCTTCAGAAAATTATGATTAATTGGAAGAAATCAATTAGATAATTTGAATGTCACTTCAAAGAGGATTTAATATTTAAGCAAGCTGGGATGGGATTTTATCAGCCAGGAATCCATTAGCAAGCACTTGAATCTTCAAGGGAACAAACTTCTGTAATGTTGAATAGGTATTTTTAATTACAAGAATAATTACCTTGGCTGGGATAAGTTTATTCACTGCATATTAGTTACCAGCACTCAGCTATTGACAGACACGGTCTTTTTTTGTTGGGTTTTTCTTTAGAAGAAAAAAAAAAACACAACAAAACATGAGTACTACTAAGCAATATTTCAGATGGCAGGCAGACATAGGTAATCCTTCCAGAAATATAAGCACCTCAAAGAAATTGTC
>NW_009697138.1:0-4827 GCF_000703405.1 Apaloderma vittatum
GCCACGCCCGGGGGGCTCCAGCGCGGTGCCGGTGGCGTGGCCGTTCCGTGGGGATTTGCTGGGGTTTGTTGCTTAATGAGGGAAAAAAGGTATAAAAAGTCATTTGCGTTGAGTTGCCTTGTTGCAGAAGAGCCGTTCTGCGGAGTTCAAAAGACTTTGCGTTAGGGAGCGCGGTTGAATCTTAACTTGGGCTTCTCCTTCTGTTTTCTCCTTTTGCTCCCGCCGTGCCTGCAGCCATGGATGAGGACGGCAACATCACCAGCCTTGAGGTACAACCAGCTTTTCGGTTATTTCTGGACTTGTTTATTTCCCTGCCAGTATTAGCTGAAAGCCGCGGTACCTAGTTTGATAATGTTTGGGTAATGCCTCTCTTTTTACTTTGAAAGAACTTTTCCTGGGAAGAGTTTTATGTTTCCAAAACTTCCAAGATTGATCCCATTGTTGTGCATCTTTGTATTTTTTTCTTATTTTTTTTTAACAGTAAGCCATTCCCACTCTGCTGCATATTCTAAGCTGTTAGCAGAATGATATGATTTAAGTACCTTTTGCTTCAACGGTACGTTTTTAGCCTAAAGATGAAGAATTGCAGAGTTCTCTGGCAGCTAACTCATCTTGCATTTGTTCTTAACCATAAATACAAAACTCCTGGTCCAACAAGGTATGTAGGGATGTTCCTAGTAAAGAAAGACCAGGGCCGTGGTGGGAGACGGTTTTTCTCCGCACTAAACCAGTGCGTATGCCTTACTCGTACGCAGTTTGTTTTGTGAAAATCCAGCCTCTGCAGTCAGAATGTGGGCACGGGAGCCTGATGTTCTGGGCAATCCTGATTTTGCTTTGGGCGCTGGCGCCTGTTTCCCAGCCCTCCCTCAGTGCCTGATCTCTGGGTGAGCGTGGGCTTTGCCTCTGCAGCTGTGTGTTTTTGTTAATTGCTTCTCTTGCCCATTTTCTTAATGGCATTTCAACATAATTGGAAAAAGTAAATGCTCTTTATGCTAATACATGCTTTCAGGGTGTCGTTGCTCTGTTTTCGAAGGAAGTGAGGGCCTTTTCAGGGTCGTGCCAGGCGTGCTTTGTGTCTGAGACCTGCTTGAGGCCGTGTAAGGCACGGGTGGAGTCTTGGAATTCCCTCTTCAGAGAGGTCGGCTTGGGTTGTCAGGAGAGCCCTGGAGAACTGATGACTCCACTGTGACCTCACACCTGTTGGGCAGCAGTAACTGCTTCCCTGTCTGGACCGTCTGTGGGGTCGCAGCGTGTCTACTCGCTTTCCCTGCTTCTCCAGAAGAATTGTCAGTGCTCAGAAAGCTGCCCCTGCCGAGTACGTGGGGGAATATCGTGTGTTCACTGGCGTTTGGGAGAAACCTGGCAAGAACCTCTCAGTTTGTCTTGGAGGTCTGAATTTCTTCTTTCCCTCTTTTTTTCCCTCTATCGAGGCTCAGCCTGTGTGTGTGTGTTTTGCTCATGAATTTGTTTCCTCTCCTCCGGGAGCAGCGGCGTGACTGTCAGTTGGCAACTACTATTTTTGGTGTTATTTGAGATCCTGGAGGCCTGGACAGTAGCAGGACTGTGTGTGTCCCTGACACCATCAAGGAGAAATAAATTAAGTGACCACAGTAAATTTACACCATTAGAGTCTGGATTTTACCAGAATGTGTCATGGTTAATGCTGACATATTTGCAACTCTTTTTTTTTCAGTTTTGAATTCTTGAGACTTTCCATTACCACCTCCTCACAGCAGTCAGATAATAATAGAGTTGGTTGGACTCACATTGGGAAGATAAATTGCCGATACGCTGTGTTTAAAGCGACCTAAGAAGACAAAGAGAAGAGCGATCTGAGTTGACTGGTCAGGCAGGACTTCTCTTTGTGCTGTAGAACTGGAACGCATGTCAGGAGAGGAACTAGTTTGGTGACTCTCAGCGTGCACTTCAGTTTTCTCCTGATGGCGAAGCTAAATTAGGAGAGGTCATCCAGATCCGGACTCGAGGGCAAAAGCTGGGGCCGGAACTGCGTGTAGTATTTAAGATTCAAGTACTTGTAAGGTTCAAGACTTACAGGGGGATGTGTCTCTCCTTGTAGTTGTTTGTTTCCTACCTCTTCCTCCTGTTTGGTTTGCTTTCTTCCCCCTCTGTAATTTCTGGGCTGGTGTTTGTGAGAGTCTTTTAACTGGCAGGTTTTTTTTTTGCTGAATAACAATAGTCGGCACAGGTCCCAGGACAGCATACCCAGGCTTAGAGCTCTTTCCCACGTGCATAGTTTCCTTCTCGTGATGAATTCAATCTGCTGATTTATGGCTCATTTCCTCAGTTTCATAAAGTCCTTTGCATTCTCCTCGTACCCTTGTTGCTCTGAATAACAGAACCATCAGAAAAATTTGCGCCCTCTGTATTTGACCTTGGTTTAGGACTGTTTTGGAATGTGTTGAACTGACACCAAAATGCAAACTGACCTGTCTCTGCTTGTGTCTGCAGAGTGGGCTGTGGTTGAAAGAAAGATGTTGGCAAATACAATCAAGTTACAGCGTGTGTGCCGGACCAGACGTTGAGATGTTTTCATGGAGGTTTTTTTGGGAAACTAATTTCACCTTCCTTTTGGTCCTAGGCTGTGTTACCAGAAGACGGAACACCAATTCTCCAGTTTGTAGAAAACAGGATACAGACGACTATGGTAAAGTAGAGCTTTAATCAACTGGATGAGGGATTGCGTGTGCATAAATAGTACACAGCTTCTCATAAATTCTGGGAGCTCAGCTAAGTCACAGTCAAAATCCGAGTGTTTGTTTCTTTGCTGTTACTGTGCACAAGGCAGGAATTAATTCCTGTTATTTCATCCGTGTACATTGAGTTGATCAGACCCTTGAGGGGGAAAAAATGTTGAATATTTTGCATGTGAGCTTATGAGTGAGACACTGATATGCTTTAAACTTCTTGCTTGTGTAATGTTTTAATTAAAAAATAAGTTTTTGTGAATACACTTGGCTTCTAGCCATCTTGCTGAGCTAAATGTTCTTCATCCCTCCAAAAAGTACTTAATAATTTTGAGCTTTAGGAGTTACTAACATTTCTCCCATAAATTTCTCTCACAGCTGACTGGAATTGTGATTGGAGCTGCTGTTGCGTTACTACTTATAGTAGTCGTTGTGTTTGTTTTTTACAGACGACTGAAACAGTTGAGTAAGTACTCCGTAACTATGTATGTTTTACAAACAGTTTTCTCATCTTATTTTTTAATAATATGTAGTAGATTCTATGTGGATTTGTAATAATTGCTTGCCACGAAGGTAGTGGTTCTGGCAGGAAAACAGCTTCTGAAGCTGTTTCAAAGGATGAAGAACTTGTGTTGATTCACTGACTCGGGTCTGAGCATAGAATTCAGAACTGTCACGTGCAGGACGCTGGAGGTTTTAATTCTGTAGCGTATGATGGCCTTAGTGTCAGCTGGCACGCAAATCATTTCAATCCTGCTGTGATGAGAAACGGGTGAATTAGAGATTTCCTTTGTGCCATAAAAATGACCTGATCCTTATAATTGTTTAGAGAACGTTGTTATCTCCTCTGGTGAGTAGGTAGAGCCTCAGGCCAGCTCTTCTTCTTGGTCTGCTTTGGCTCACCAGAGCTGGCTAACGAGCTCGCTGCCCACGCGGACAGGAGCCGCAGCTCTTCTGGAGGTAGAGTTTTAATTCCCTCAGCGCAGAGCTGCAGGTGGTTTCTGATGTGAAGCTTCTCTGTTCCAGAGCAACCTCAGCCGCATGTGCCTCAGTACAGGTTTCGCAAGAGAGACAAAGTGATGTTCTACGGGAGGAAGATCATGAGAAAGGTGAGTGCATCTGGCACGCTGGGAGGAAAGCGAAGATTAAAAGCTGGTTCGGGACGTGTTGTAAACTTTGCACTAGCCTTCAACCTACAGAATTTCGCGCAAATTTCGGGGATGTTTCAGAACTCTTGGAATTCTGCCTGAATGGAACAGCAGTAGCTTCTCTTTCTGGCCAAACCTTACCTCTATCAAGACTGTTTGCAGACAGTGAGGGTAGTAATAAGGCAATGAATATCTGATTCCTCTGTGGAGCGAGCAACTGTTTAAATTGATAGTAAGCAATCTTTCTTAGTATTTAGGATTATATTCAAGATACTCAGTGCCTGTATTCAGGAGCGTCCTTGTCACATAATGACTCCCAGTACTGCTAGTTACGTGCAAAGCTGACACGTGCCTTCCCGTATGAGTCTGCAGAGCACGTATTCCCAGAATCACAGAATCATCCAGGTTGGAAAAGACCCTTGGGATCATCGAGTCCAACCATTAACCCTACTCACAAGTTCACCCCTAGACCATATCACGCAACACCACATCCAAGCGATGCTTAAACACATCCAGGAATGGCGACTCAACCACCTCCCTGGGCAGCCTGTTCCAATATCCCACAACTCTTCCCGTGAAGAACTTCTTCCTAGTGTCTAGTCTAAACCTACCTTGTTTAAGCTTGAAGCCATTCCCTCTAGTTCTGTCACTAATTACCTGAGAAAAGAGACCAGCACCAACCTCTCCACAACGTCCTTTCAGGGAGTTGTAGAGAGTGATGAGATCTCCCCTCAGCCTCCTCTTCCTCAGACTAAACAGACCCAACTCCTTCAAACGCTCCTCATACGATCTATTCTCCGGTCCCTTGACCACCTTCGTTGCCCTCCTCTGCACCCACTCCAGCACCTCGATGTCTCTCTTGTACTGAGGTGCCCAGAACTGGACACAGGACTCGAGTTGAGGCCTCACCAGTGCTGAGTACAGGGAGACAATGACCTCCCTACTCCTACTGGTCACACCATTTCTGATACAGG
>NW_009697139.1:0-27320 GCF_000703405.1 Apaloderma vittatum
CACACTCGTGTGCTTCGTGGTGCTGATCCCCAGCCCTGCCCGGGGCTTGAGGTTACTGTGTTCGGTGCGGTGAAGAGTAATTAACCATTTCGCAGGTGCGGATAGAAACCTTCCGTTTGGTTTTGGAACCTCTGCGAGTTCTCTTTGGTGGACACAAAAGGCCGGAAGGTGTGCACTGCTCCCCAGGGCAGGAGGCGTAAACAAACCTGAAGCTTTTACCCAGAATTGTCAAAAATCAAGTGGAGGAAATACCTACCTTACATCACCAGCTCACTAACTTTTCAAAAAACTGCTGTGATAGACTTGATGTGCTTTCCCTCCGTTTAATACAGGCGTATTTCAGGTAAATTAGTGAACTATCAAAGCAGATGTCTGCCAAGGGTAGCACTGTCGTAATTATTCTCTCTTTCGTAGAAAACGAAGTTATTTTTAAATATAATATTTTCCAAGATTTCCAACTTCTGATACATCTGCAAAGTTTGAAAATTCAGATCACCGCTTTTATATTGACCTAGTGTGCTTCCTCATACAGACACACAGCCCCTGCCTATAACAGACTTATTCAAATGCGTTATTTAGTATTAGCTAATCTGCTGTTAAAATGTTAACTCAGCTGCAGTGAGCTTTGATCCTGTGCAGTTCCACTTACTGTAGTTTGAAAAGACAAACTTTGTGCACCTAGTGAACAGAAGATTAGTTCTGAGTGTAGCTGGTTCACTAAGATGGTAAAGTTTGACAGATGGTCTTCTGAGAGAGAGAAAAAGGAAAAAATAAAAATCAATGTCAGTACCACAGTAAAAGTACATAAGTAGGCAAAGGCACTGGAACTTTTATGTAGCAGAACTTACAGAACACTGTGAGTGCTTAGCAGACACTGAGTAAGAATTTTTAGAACTTCATTGGCATCTACACTTTCCTCCTGTGCAGGGTCAAAACCTCAGGATAAGTCTTAGTTGACTTAGACTACAGGACTCTCCATGAAGAATTCAGATTTAGCAATTTAGTCCTTAAAGAACTTAGGTTTTGACCTGAGAAATCAGTGTTAAGTATTAGAATATTTCAGTTGTTCTATTTTCAGAAAACTTGCAAAACCAGCATCAAGTTTGCTTTATTTTCAGAATGAAATACACACCCTTTTTTTAAATCTCTGGTGTTTACTACATTGTGCCTCTACATTCAGGACTCTTTGTGCCTCTGTTATTCTTGCTTTAGTTTAAATGTGAAAGCCAGAGCATTCTCAGCAATAGGCTGAGAAAACTAATTTAAGAATAATTGTTCAGTTGTACCTGGTTCTGTCTTGAATCAGATATAAAATTATACTTTAAAACAGGTTTACTGGCCCAAGTATAGTCCCGCATGTCATTTATATTTGGATCAGTTAAATCACCAGACAATATCATCTACTATGTGAGACCTTTAAATTACTGTACATACGGTTTAATAGATGAAATTGTGTTATATAATTGCTTCAGATATACACATCTGTTCAGGAAAAACTAAAGTGTTGCAATTAAGAGGGTTTCTGCTGCAAAAATGCTCCAGGCAGTGGCTTTTTAAAGTAATTTTTAAAAGCCTATTAACTTCTCATTGTTCTCAGTTGAACTTTTGCACTGCTGCGTTCATACTTTTGTATATTGGATAAACTTAGATGTTTCCTGCTGTTAGGTTGTGTGTGATGCTGTTTGCTTTCCAGACTTTTTCCATTATACAATTGTCCGATACTTTTATTGATTAAAAGCATGATGTTGCCCTGCTCAGTGGTTAGCACAAATAAGTATGTGTTGTGGTTTAACCCTGGGCAGCAACTAAGAACCACACAACTGCTCACTCACTTTCCTCCAGAGGGATGGGAGGGAAGATCAGAAGGATAGAAGTGAGAAAGAGACTTGTGGGTTGAGATAAACAGTTCAACAATTAAAAGAAATTTTACAACAAGTATATTCTAAGGAAAAAAAAAAAACACAAAGAGATGAAAATAAAACCCAAGAAAAGCATGCAATGCAAATGAAAACAACGGCTCACCAAAAACTGACTAATGCCCAACTAGTCCCCTAGCGGCCTCTCCCCCCACCAAGCTTTTTTTGCTGATCATGAGCAGAAAAGGCCTCGGTACTGCATAACCACCATTCAACACTATCCAAGACATCAGCATATTATCAGCACTATTTTCAGTACAAATCTGAAACTTAACCTCAGATAAACTATGAAGAAATTTAACTCTCCCAGCCAGTACACTGCTTTATAATTTATCTGATTTTGTCTTTTCATAGTAGTGTTTAGGTGAACACTATCATCCCAGTTACATTATATTCTAGTAATTAAGGTTCTCAAAGGTTTTGAAAGCAAGTGAATTCCTTTCTTTTGGTAGAAATTTGTCCCTGATGTTGCAGTAGAAAAAAGTGCAAGATAGGCTTAGGGTCTGATGTGTTAGGGCCAACACTGGATTTGCAAAAATCTTTGACATGAGTGTGAGACCACTCTGCAGTAGCTAGGTTTGTATTTGGTAGTTGAAGTCCTGCTTAAATAACTACCAATATAAAAAAAATTACATGTTTAAGGTACTTAAACTTAACCTGTTGACTTTAGACATAAAGGTCTGCAGCACAAATCTGACTGATTTTAATGCTTTCTCTAGGGTGATCTTCACAGAAACTACTACAGACTTCAAAGAACTCCTTTTAGGTTAAATAAGGGAAATAAGTCGTTCTGCTAAAGTAAAATGGATCCTTGTTCAGTTGGAGTTCAGCTTCAAACTACCAATGAATGCCATAAGACCTATTACACCCGTCACACTGGCTTCAAGACTAAGCAAGATATACCCTCATCTGATCTACTGTTACTTCAGCTTAGGACTGGAATAACCCTTTCAGAGACCAACACAATCTGCTTCCACCATGCAAAAATTTACATTGAACGATTTGAAGACTTACAAAAATCATGTTGTGATCCCTTTAACCTACACAGAAAACTATCAAAGAAAAAGTTAAGAGCAATTGACTTAGATGATGCAACTTTTCTAAGTGCCAAGTTTGGAAGACAGTTTGTACCTGGTTGGAAGCTTTGTCCCAAATGTATGCAGATAATAAACGGAAGCGTGGATATTGAATCTGAAGATCGCCAAAGAAGAAAACTTGATTCGGATGTATGTATATGGATCAGTTTTCTGACCCGCCCCAAGCTCTCCAAGCTGTTTGAACTGGGCTTCATGCAAGTCATGCATAAAGAAATTAAATTTTTTACTATAAATATGAATAATCTTTTAGGTGTGTGGGAGGACCTTAAAAAACACAGTTGACTAATTAAATATTATGGCCTTTTAAATTTGAATGGTTGTATCTGCTAGGGTGACTTACAACTCATAAGTTTATGTAAATACCAGACTGCACTGCTGCTGGTATTACAAGCTGTTACTCAGACCTTGCAAAAAACAAGCTTATGTGCTTAAAACCGAATACTACAAAGGTTGCTTCTAAGTTCAGATGAAATTCTGGTTTAGTCTTTTCAGTTTTAGAAAAAATCTACTTGTGTAGCAGTTCATTACCAAGTGAAGCTGCATTGTGGTGAATTAAATGTACTCCTGCTGTGGTGTCTTGAGTTGTGAAGGCCACAGCATCAGTTCAGGGACAATGGTGAACTGCTGTGGGAGGATAATGCTGTAAGTGGTGAGTTTGAAATACAGCTTGTACAGTGTTGGATGCATCGTTCAATGTGTGTGCAGGTAATCAGTGGAAATGTGGGCAACCAAATCAGCAGGAGCTCATCCATATATATAGCAAAGCAGAGCTGTGTTCTAGGAACTGTTTCCCAAATGCATTTTTCAATTACCTGTCAGTGTGATTAGGAGGCTGATGGGAGTGAAGTTTGAAAGCATTGATTTAAACTGCTACTATAAAGCTTGTATTGTTGGGTTTTGATACTGGTGCAGTTCTCCAGTATAAGAGTTTTAAGTCCCAAGTTGTTTCTCTGGGGTAATCTAGTGCTCAGAGATAAGGTCAACAATTTACCCAAGTTATTACAGTATCCT
This sequence comes from Apaloderma vittatum, assembly GCF_000703405.1. NCBI lineage: Eukaryota > Metazoa > Chordata > Aves > Trogoniformes > Trogonidae > Apaloderma > Apaloderma vittatum. The sequence continues at coordinate 4,025 of NW_009697139.1, forward strand.
GGCTTAATTGGACATTTTATATTTGGAATTTAGGTTTGTATTTGGAATTAAATGAGACTTTGTCTTTGTTCAGGGGCGTACAGCTAAGGCTTTAAAGTCTCTACAGTTTACTAATCCAGGACGACAGACTGAGTTCACTCCTGAGACCAGTAAGAGGGAGAAAAGAAGGCTGCAAACAAAAAATGCATCATTTACATCAGACAGGTGAGCTGTTACCTGTATTTACATTAGCATTCACTTCAAAATAGAATAGCACAGATGGTCAGTTTCTCTGTAACATTATAATATTTTCTGTCTGGATCATAGGTCCAGGTTTTAATGTATGCATAAACTAAAATTCTGATAAGAAGCTAAATATGAATACAGTAAAATCAAGCAGACTACACTTAAAATACCAGAGTTGTCATTTTCAATAAACCCATTAGTTGCACTTTGTAAACAGAAGTGTGCAGTTAGGACCTTATCTTCCTTTTAAAAAAAAGGAAGTTAGCGTCCAAGTTGGACAGTACTGGATATCAAATTACAACCTTGTAATGTGACTGACTTTAAAAAAAATATATCACACTTGCTACAGAGGAAAGGTGTATTTAGCTGATCTTTTCCACAAGCTACGCATCCTTTCCACCTCCATGTTTCTTCCCCTCAGTTTGTGCACAGGTTGCAACCATGGAAATTTTGCTGAGATGTTAGGGCAACTTTTTCTGTATGAGTAATAAAACCTGGATCCAAAGTGTGATGGCATCTCTGGCATTAGAGCTATTTGGAATTAAATGAGATACAGCCCAGAGTAGTCTAATTCCAATTGAGCTGGCTTTGAACAAAGGGTTAGACAAGGTGACTTCCAGAGGTCCCATCCAAACAGACTTCTTTCTGTGATTCTGCAGTTTAACAGAACTGTTAGAGATGGGTCACGATAAAAGCATAAAAAGTACTTTTAGATTAGGATTTTTGCACCCAAAATGATTCTGCATGACCTTCTTTGAACTTCAGCTACACATTATAAAAGGATGGTAAATTAAGCGAGCATTTCACATCATCTGAAAGGTAGTCTGAAGTTCACAGCATATAACTAAGAATATTTATAAGCACTTGAATAAGCACACTGTTGCAGAAATAAAAACTTCTCATTCTTGAAATTATTTCAGAAGCACTATAGTGGAGATGCTATTAGGACTGCGAAACACTATCAAATACATTTTTTCAAGTGTTAAAATGAACAAATGAAACAAGCTTCTGTCCACAGCTGTTAACTACTTGGCATCAAAACAGGTGGACTTTTTAACATGGAATTAACTGTTGTTTTTCATTATACAGGCAAGTTATACCAGCCAAGAGTAAAGTCTACGATAGCCAGGGCCTGCTGCTGTACAGCGGGATGGACCTCTGTGATTGTCTCGATGAAGATTGCCTGGGGTGTTTCTACGCTTGCCCCAAGTGCGGCTCCAACAAGTGTGGAGTTGAGTGTCGCTGTGACCGCAAATGGCTTTATGAGCAAATTGAGATAGAAGGAGGAGAAATAATTAGAAATAAGCATCTTGGTTAGTGTATATGCACATTATTTGACCTGACTATATATTTCCTACTTCGATTAAACATGGTGCATTCATCATTTGGTGGTTTAATGAAAGCCATTGGAATTTGTCACAAACCATATGATTAATGTGCTCACTTTCACATTAATTTTCAGTATGATTATGGAAATAATCATACTATTGTTTTTTCACACTTCATTCTACCTTGTACTCAGCCATGTTAGTCATCCTAGTACTCACTGAAGAGTCTTCCGCTGTATTTAAAGTGATAAACTTTCATATGATGTATTCTGAGCCACTCACTATTGTTTCATACACTGTTTTGTAGACTGTACCATCTCTATGTATTCCTCATTTTCCTTTCCTACAACTTTCTAGTTCAGAATCTCATAGGTTTGAATCTTTATGTGAAACACTTAAAAACCCTCAGTAAATTTACATGCAGTATTAATAAAGCTCTGTCCAGTATTAATAGTGAATGCTACATCTTCTAAATGTTATCCCAGCTGTATCTGATAAATTCAATTCTCTTGACTTAAATGGATTCAAAGGCATTTAGGAGTTCAGATCTCATCCAAGTTACTGGGATTTGAGATCAAATTATCCTTATGAATTCAAGCCTCAAAGTGTTAATAAACTGTCAAGGCATTGACAAACACATTGAAGTACTTCATTATGGTGGTGTTTTGCTGGTTTCTGCATAACACAATTGAAATGGAACAGGGTAGATTTAGATGAGATATCAGGAAGAAGTTCTTCACTGTGAGGGTGGTGAAACACTGGCACAGGTTGCCTGGAGGGGTGGTGGAGGCCCCATCCTTGAAGACATTCAAGGTCAGGCTTAATGGGGCTCTCAGCAACTGGATCTAGTTAAAGAAGCCCCTGCTCACTGCAGCAGGGTTGGACTAGGTGACCTTTAAAGGTCCCTTCCAGCCCAACACATTCTATGATTCTATGACAAAATTTTCCTGTATTTGTTAACAGTCTGTACTGGCCTGGTACTTCAAGGAACCCTCTTCCTATTTTTTACTTCTTACTTGTTTTTAAGGTAAAGGTTTATATGCAGCTGTTTCTGTTCCCAACCCAAGAATATCCAGAATGCTACCACAAAAAAAACCCCAAAACCCACAACAAAACCACCCAGTTGAATTGAAATTATATTTTGTTGATGCATTATCTATTGTCAGAACATTAACATTTTGTAATATAACAAGATTTATGGAAAAGATTTTATGACCAAAATATCTAACATTCAGTGTTATTCCTTGCTATTTTTGTGTGTTTTGGATGAATTTCCTATTTCTGTTATAGGCTTGGAAGATCTGCATGTGTACTGGGTCACATTTATTCAAGAAAACCGTTAGCTATTGATTTCTAAAGACTTACTTGGTAAAGTTAAATACTTTTAAACAAATAGCAAGATTATACATTTTCTTTTCTGCTAAGTGTTACAAAGTTATATCACTAAAATCCACAGTTACATTTTGGCCTGTACTGACATCTGCTGGTCCTAGTGAGGTATGCATCAACTTACACTATATTTTTATTAAATCTGTTAAAAAATATAACCACACCTTTTTTTGGTGAACAGTAGCAGCGCTTCCAATGGATGTCCCTCTCATTGACTCTGGATTCCAGCCACATTTATCAAGAGTCCTCGTGTGAGTGTATTTAGGGAGAGCAGCATGCTCTACACTTTTCCAGATCACAGCACTGCTAATAGCCATGGCTTTTACTAGGTTGTAGTGTGTTAAGTTCAGAATTACATTTTATAAACTTGCATGTCCCCCTCATCTATTTTTCTGTTAAAAAAAAAAAAAACCCAACACTGTTGCAAGTCAGACTTTACCATCTCACTAGATTGAAAATGCCTACAGCTACAGCTATCTGATTTCCTGGGTTTTTTATAAACACCAGGGAAACTTAGCCCATCAGCATAATGCACAAGCTATTTTATCTAAAAGTTATTGCATATTGTTCCCAATAGTATATCTAGTTCCTCATCTTTTAGAATTACTCTAAACTAAGCCTGTTAAACCGTACATTCTTTTAATATAGCCAAAGGAAACAACTACTTTCCTTAAAAGCCACAGTTTGCAAACCAGGTACAGTAACCAGTTTCAACTCTGCCTGCATTAAGGAGAAGAGCTAACTGCTGATATGCCCCAGTTGCCGTGTTAAAACTTGCCTTTTCATGTGGCAAAAACGTCTAGACAGAGTTTACATATTCAAAAGACAGAAATAGGTGACAACAAAGTAATCTGTTTCATGAATAATACATATTCCATGGATCCATTTAGGTTTCTTGAACAGAAGAAATCACAAGTCTGGAGCTTAAGAAGTACAGTGTTAAGTACTGTTTGGGTTTCTCTCAGAGAAAAATTCATGACCTGGGATGCTTTCTGTTAAATACTCAAATAGTGAGTGTAAATACTCAAAACAACAATATAGTACAGGCAGTTAATTAACTTTGAGAAGGCATTATATTAACATTTTCAGCATCTATGCTGCTAAAAAGCATTTATCTTTGGGGGATACAGTATAGACACAGCTTGAATATGTTCTTTTCATCAGTTACATTCATAACTCTTAGAAACTAACTCTTGGCTGACCACTCCAGACAGAGACAGCAGGAAGCAGATACACACAAAATCCATGATTTTATAAATCCAGAAGTTAGAATTAAAGCCTCTAAGGGAAGAGGAAAAAAAACAAATGCTCATGAAAAATAAGTAGTTAAGGTGACATCCTTCCTTCTTTTTTTTTGCTTTTGATTCTAGACCTGTTTTAATAATCTTTTTAGTCTTTTCATATAGGTGTTACTCGTATTAGTCAGGATGGAACAATAAGCAACTGCACAAGAGCTTGCACTGAAATCACACAGTGACAGAGCTACACAGAGGTGAAGTGTTCTGGTGCACAACTGTCCCTTGTTATGACAGAAACAGCCACAGCATGCTGTAATCAGCATTAAAGCTTTCAAGTACTCCTAGTCTCATGAAAAAGTATAAAGATACAATTTTCTGTTTCAAATAAATTCACATTGGTTGTATTTTGCTTCAATGAATGCCAAGTTTCAGCATTTTTCAACTGATGTCTCAGGGGAATGTAGGACGTACACACACCCAGTAACTTGTCCTTCATAATCCAGGTAATTTTCCCCCATAACTTCAGCAAACATCCTAAAAATTGTATTCACCTTTATACTTCTAACCAGTCAGTATTATACTAATGAAATCACCTAAACATTTCTCTCCAACTTTTTTACATGCTTTTGAATCCTACTAACAGTACAGAAAAGTTTTTTAAATGAAAATATAATCTTTGAAGAAACTTTAATTATAACTTTCATCTGCTATTTACCAACATGGAAGCCATAACCAGAACTATTCTTACATTCATTCACTGCAGTTAGATTTCAAATTAACAGCTCTTCTCCAAGCACATATTTAACAATATTGTGTGAACAGTTGCAATTAACCTGCCCAGTCATTCATTTTAGGGGTTGTGTTCAAAACTCATTATCCTGCTCTGAAATCAGAACTTTAAATTTTTAAGTTCCTCATACCCAGCAGATGGCATCAGCTGACTGCAGACCTGACAATGCATTTCTGCTGCTGCACATCTCAAGAAGTGCATTGGGGAATTAATTCCTTATTCGACAAGTTTGGGAATCATGCCCAGGACAAGAGAGGCATGAGAGGCATTTACCCAGATCCAGGAGATCTTGAGCATAGCGGACTCAAGTACAAGATTAGCACTTAAGAGAATTTGATTTGCTTTTTGGTCTTTATATGAGATTCCTCACCCAGCTCCTCAAATACCTTGGTAATGGTTAGTTCTGTAAGTAGAAATTAACACAATTTTTACACGTAGAGTTACGATTTACCATGTTCACTATGAAACCTTGGTTTATAGCTTTAACCTGAGCATTCACTTAGATATTCAGTACTAGGTAGCCAAGAGACCCACTCACAACAGTGTCCTGCGCTCGTTACAAAAATAAGAAGCTTTCTGGCGTCCTCACTGATGCTACTGCCAGTGTAAAACACGACTGAATAACCACACCTCCTGTTTCCCAGAGTAACTACAACAGTAACCAGAAGCAGCCTAACACAAAGTGCAGCAACCGGCGTGGCAACAGTCAAGAGAGGCAGCCAGGGAGGGAAAAAAGTTTCTCTTGGTCTCCTGTTAAGGGAATTGCCTGAACTCTTCTCTTCTTTCCCCAGGTTCCTTTGGCAGCACTCACACGTACTCAAATTAAACGTGCATAGCACACTAAATGGCTTCCCCTTCTAGGTTCTAGTCAGGGCAGTATTAACAACTAGAGTGCAATAAACTCAGTTTTCCATCTTGCCCACACGACAGCACTATCTTCTATAGTCTCCTAAGAATAAACAGTGATTTAGCATCCAGTGCAGAGTCCCAGACTGCAACTAGGAGTAAAAGCAATTATCTTTTGTCATCTGATTTTTCTCCCTACTACTCTTCCATTTGTTCTTTCATTTTAGTTCATAGCTCTACCTACTTTAAATTCTTTATTTTAGCTACTTAATTATTAACATGAAGCAAACAACATTATTTTACATTAAAAAAATTAATCAAAATAGTCCCAGCAGACACCAGCCAAGTATCCCAAGTGAACCACTTACCAGGGCCATCAAAACTTAAAAACTTCCCAAAGCAAAATCACTTGGATCCTACTCAATTCACAGCTCTCAAGGCCTCCTAAGTCACCTATGAAACTAGAGCTAAATATCAAAGTATGCTCTCTAGTGCCCAGCCCAGATAGAGGAGAAACAAGTACTACAATCTAACACATATACAAACTGCAAAGCTGTTCCGTTAACACAACTACCTCAGTTAAAGGTAGAAAATCAGATTTTTACCAACTTCTAGTAGCAAAGTAAGTTTCTTAAATTCAGTATTTCTTGTTCTAGTTCATTGTTCCTAGGAGTACCTGATAATCCACACGTGTTCAAGAGAACAAGGCTTCTCCTCACATAATTTTCCATTTCAAGTTGAAAACATACCAAAAAATAATAAAAAACAACAAAAAAGAGAAAAACATAAATACCCCATCACCAAACCTCTGAGTTTTTTTTCCCTTCTGTTTTATACCACAGCAGTGCTCTCGTGACTCCCTTCATAGTTTCCAATCAGATGGGGCAGGTCCTGCCAGCTGATTTCAGTATTGCTGCAACCTGCAGCTGAAACCAGAACTTCTTAATAGGTCTTAATTAGAGCGATTATGTTTCAGTTCAGTTTTCAGTTATTATCTTTGTACAGCTCCCCGGGATTTTCAGCTCAATCTCTAAGAAAAGAAACAAATCAGAGTTACCACACTGTTAAATATACTTGTGTAGTACACCTAACCCCAGCCAGACTCCTTAAATTGTACAGGCGGCTCAGAGCGTCACGGGGGCAGCCCCGACTCTCAGCTCTGCCTGTTTCTCCATGGATGACCTCGGCGACAGCAAGCTGCTGTGTCTCAGAACTGAGCTTGTACTAACAGCCCTGTTGACTTAGTGGCACTGCTTAGGTGGACAAGCAGGCCAGGCAAATGGATGCAAAAGTGAAATGTGTCACACTAAAGTGCTGGAACTGATGGGCCCATTTGGACAAAGACACCGTTCCCTCTGCCGTGTTACGTGTGGGTTTTGTGCTGACACAGGAGCAGAGATTGTGCTCGAGATCTTAAGAAGCCCCAGTGGAAGGCAGCTACAGAGCAACTGTTGGTGTACCCCTAAAAAAAATCTGCTGCTGGGGTGCCAAAATAAAATGGTTGGGTAACCTTTACATGGGGCCGGTTAGCTCAGTCAGTTGAGCGTAGCGCTAACAACGCGAAGGTTGCGGGTTCGATTCCCGTTCGGTCCCCACGTGTTGCCTGATCTAGTCGAGAGGTGCCGTCCCTGGTGGCAGGGAGGCTGGATTAAAATGATCTCTAAGGTCCCTTCCAGCTTAGGCCATTCTATGATTCTATGGTTATCCCTTAAAGATCAAATATGAAGAAGCCTGAAGTCCCTGTGAAACTAACAGATTCCTGGATCTGGACTTAAATATTCAGGGTTCACGTTGGAGTTCAGAGTCAAACTTAGAGAAGGGACAATGCAGCTGAGCATGGAGAGGTAGAATAGATGACTTTTCATAGACTTTCTGTTGAATGTGGTAATAAACCAGCTGGGTAGAGAGCACAAAGTAATTAACTTATACTAATGAAAGCTGGTTATATCCCTAGGCAAACCTAGAATTTTATTTCTCTCATGAGAAGGTTTTCTTCCTACTGTGGCAGTTTGAATTTGGTTCTGCTTTTATCAAAAAACTGGAAAGGCACAATTTATCCAGCCTAGTCTGTGCCAACTACCTCCACTTCATGACTCCCCTGTGTTAATTTCTTGTCTGTGAACTGCTGACTCTTCAAAGTAAAACACTGGGCTAGAGCTGGTTTGGAGCAAATGAGAATGCAGGGCCATAGACAAAGGACATCCATCATAGGAATCGCCACCGAATAGGTCTGCGGTTTCTCCTCCTCCAGTGTGAGAGAACTGTAACATCCAGCTCCACTCGCACACCCCCCCATCCCACGGGGGTACCTCCGTCCCAAACTGGGGTGACACGCTGAGCCAGGTTTTCCTCATGCGCTGTCTGAGCGCTTACTGATTCCTTAGTTTAAGTAATATTTTTCTTCCAGAATGGCAGAACCTAACCCACTAACTTTGTACCTGTAATTTATTTTTTTTTTAAATTAAATTTTATTTAATTATGGGGTATAGTGGTCCAAATAATCTGATTCAGATCCTGAATGCCATAAGGTAGTTTTTCAGTCTCCAAATCCCAGTAAAGCTCTGTGTGTGTGTAAGTGCATACATGACTGTACATGGAGTTGATCCAGCTAACCTAGTTGGAGCTCACCTCTCGGAAATACAAGGTGCAAATGGCGTGCTGTGAATTGCCACTGACCAGAGTGGATTTGTTTGAACCCCTCCCCACAAGGGGAGCTGAGAAGGAAGATGTAAATCCACTTTTCTGGTTAAGTGTGTGTTCTGTACGACAGGGTGTGAGTAAAGGGGACCTCCACTTTCCACTGAATTTTATTGACCTTAACAATTATTCGGTAGTTAACTGGAAGTTTCGAAGTTATCCTTCTGCATCTTCTGCTTCAACAAAACCTGAAAGGCCCATTCATCACTGAGTTACAGCTGGTAGCTGGTGTGGCATGGTATCTTGATACTACCATGTGCAGCAGAGAGCTCTCCTGGAGGAACAGAGACATAGCTCTTTTCCCCTTTACACCTCTCCTTTCCGCTGACCCTGGTACTTCACAAGTTTATTTTTTTTAAAGTGAAAACCTTTTCCTACCATCCAGCACTAGTTTATGATGCTTCTCACATGTCAGAGATTACTACTGACATTTCAATTTTGCTTTATTTTTACCCTTTCTTTGATAGTATTATGGAGAACATTTATATTTGAATAAAAAGCAAATAATGCATGTCAGAGTATGCATCAGGGAATGTCAAAGTGGTTTTTTTCCAATTACAACTCTGTTTCAAATAGGGTAATGCAATTAAAGGATAATTACTAGAAGTGCAAAACTAAAGTTATGATCAGAAATGATTACCCTTTTGCTTCTAAGTTCTGTCTTACTAAATAAAATATTCCTGTGGGGCAAGATACGCTGCATTATCTGCAGGTATCCGTAAGAAAGCAGATGTCCAGTGCTACTAGTGCGGTGGCTCTTTGTGTATAAACTATGAAAGAGGACAAATACAGGTGGCTTTATCACTGATTAATAATAGCATAAATTCACTTTAAAAAACCCACAGGCTCAGCCTGAAGAACTGTGGACGGGACCTCTTGCCTTCCTGTGTCTGGCGGGACAGGCCTAGAGAGGGACTTCTGAGTGTCCCCTCACCTGGGGTTTGGCTCCTTTTTCAGAGCCGGTCCCTACCGGGAGAAACACAGCATCCTTCTGTCCCAGCTCGTCTCAGGGTCCGTTCAACGGGAGGCTGGCGACAGAAGTCCAGCTGTGTGAACTACAGGAAACTAAAAGTGATTTTTTCATGATACGAGTGTACATCACTAATCAGCATGAAGCATTAATTAGCATTGCCCTTTGTCAGCCCCCGTGTCACTGCCAGTGCCCTGGGGAACGGGGGGCTTTTTGTTCAGTTGGGCTCAGAGGAGCCAGCTAGTAACTATGGGGGGCTAATTATAAAGGTGAGGGTGCTTTAAACTTTATCCAGATAGAGTCATGGACTTTCACCCTTTAGAAGTCTGAAGCCAATGGAAGAAACTGCCTGTCGCTGGAGCCTGTCCCCAGGAGCCGGATGGCTCGAGCGTCACAAACCATTAGTAAGGCTTTGCCAATCTGTTTTATTTAAATGCATAAAATAAAAGAGCAATCCTTGATTATTAGCTGCTTTATTTGACTTGCAATAGTGCCTAAAAGGGGCTGGGAGTCCAATTTGCTCCACCTGGAACCGCTATTTGCTGCGAGACCTCATATTCTCATTTTCTACAGAAGCTTCAGCGTGACTGAGTCTTGATCCCATTTTGTTTGTCTTCAACTTTTTCATGGAGGTGGCTGACAGGCAATGCAAACTAACTGTAAACTGTACCCTGGGAGCAAGGCTTGTTTTAGTAAATGTTCAAAATTAGTGACAAGACTTGGGTGAAAAATGCAGTGTTTGAGCACGGTAGCTTTCCTCGGCTCCACCTAACAACCCGTGATACCTCCCCAGCATCAGCTGCTGCGCCCTGGGGAGCTGTGCGCCTGAGGCAGCACTGAGGGGGTTCAAACAACCTTTTTCCATCACGGAGAATTACTACGGTGGCTACATGTTCTCTGGCCAAAAGGAGAAACCCAAAGAGATCGCCAGGCAGGGCCTGCTCTTGTGGCAGCTGGAGCTTTTTAAGCGAAGGGGTAGTTTGCGAGAGGAGCGGCTGGAGGCAAAGGGCTGGGGAGGGAAAGGGGGCTCAGCAGGGCACAGCAACTGATCCCTTCATGCTCTGCTAAGGAGCAACTAGAAGGTGAAGCTGAAACAGACAATTTGTTTCATAACATTAACATTTTAAACATGCTAATAATAATAATACACTAGTAACAAGAATAATGGCAATCATAATAATAAACACTTATTTATAAATAATTGTGATATTTATTAAATAATAACTCAGTGTATTTCCAGTGCCAGCCTTACTTCCAGGACATTTATTCTGCCTGTACCCCACTGTACCTGAGGCAGACAAAATATTCTCGTCCCTGCACAAACTAGGCAAATGGGGCAGAATAGCAGAAGGGGAAATAATGATCCCCATAGAGCAAACAAACAGCGGAAGAGCAGCCAAGTTAAAGCATTTCCCTCGTTCCCTGGAGATAAGTCCTCATCTTGATAATTGGAGGAATAATAAATAAATAAATACCCTGTCTTACTTAGCCATGTTGTTGTGGGAGCCCTTTGTCTGTAGTGTAGTCAGAAAAAACTTTTGGATTGATCTGGAGCACACAGGCCTATTTTCTACTAAAGTGTATTAATGCCAGGTTCTATGCAATTAGTGAAAAGTCAATTCCCATTACTAGTTAACATTATTGAGTATCTGCTTTCTTTAATAAAAAGCTATGTCCAGCATAAAGACTATAAATCAATAAGCAGCCACTTTCTAAATCTATTCTGTCTCTTCCAAAAACGCGGAGAGGCTGTGCTGCCCTTTAGAAGGCAGAAGAGATTTAGAAGCGATCCCTGCCCTGAGCGCCGACCTGCCTGCAGGAACCCTGCCTTCACCCAGCCCCTTCAGCAGCTGCGAGGGTCCTGCCCACAAAGGAAAAGCCTTTTTTTTTTTTTTTGCTCATTTCGAAGAGCTGTGCACACACAAACTGGCATTAAAATCTTTACAGTCAATTAGTGGCATCAAAGACCACGCTGGCAGAAATCCTCCACAGAATGAAGTCATCTTGCCTGTTTGAATCACGTACACACGTTACGATCCAGCAGCTGCTGCAAGTGCCTGGCTGCTCTTGGGACAGAGCCCGGAGCTATCTCACAGCTCCAGCCAGGGTGGCCGGTGGCCACTGCGGACAAGCCCTAAGGACAGGGCAGCCAAGCCAGGCTGCGGGGCCACAGCTCGTACGATGAGGAAGCGTTCATGCGTTAGCGATGGAAGATCTGCAGCTCGCACACAGCTTGTCACCTGGTACCGCATATTCGCTACGTTAATTCCATAAGTAATAATTAATTTTTGGTAGAATTCCGTCTCCCACTGTAAGACCTGCAGTGCTTAAGCTGGAAGAGCTGCCCAGGTGGTACCTGTGGTTAGACCTTACAGCGCCAAACAGAGCGGTGTGCGGCTTTCACACAAAATTTGGTCACATTCAGAGATCGCTGTGGTGGACAGCTGAAGGGTACACTGTCCTTACACAGGAGCAGCAGAGAGAAACCTCTCCTGAGCATGCTGTAGCAGTGCTGTCTCTCCTAGGACAGACTTTTTCATCTTTGTATATTTACTTCTAGTCTCATTTGAAGGTACAGACATTCCAGGCAGTAAACAAGTGACACCTGGGTGCTCGTCTCACAGGAACCACAGCCTGTGGGAAACGGAGCTGTTCACACGAGGAGATCGTGGCTGATCACATTTTGCCTTCTGCTTGGGCTTGCGGTACGTGGTAAGGGCTTGGGGCTGGTGGGACACCGTCTTTCCAGCAGTAATGGAAAGAAATTGCATCTTGCCTTGATGGCAGAGATTTCTGAGTGTGAGGAGCACCTGAATGCTCAGCTGAAAACTGGGCAGGGAGAAGTGGCAAAGGTCTATTTGGAGCCTTTTAAGTTCTTCTGTGCAGGTTTCATGTCTTGTTAACACTCCAATTAAGGAGGAATATGATCAGAAATTAACAATAAAAATAACTAAAAAGGGATGCAAAAACAAAACCAGAACTGGGAAGAGTGAAAGAAGATTTTGCTTTCTGTTCCTGCTCAGAGGAGGTTTCTTTGGTTTAGTCTTGGTTTTTGCTTGTGGCCTATGGATCCCCAGAAACCCAAAGGCTGCTTAGGGGAATTGAATCAAACCTAGCTGAAAGACAATGGCTGTTGGTAGCATTTTATTTGTTAAAAGCACCTGCAGAACCAGAGAGAAGGGTCAGAATAGGGTAGCAGAAGAAAAAAAAAAAAAGACTGCTAAAGGAAAGAAAATGTATTCTCTTCCATTACAGAGAAACAAGAAAATAAAGCTGCTTTGCCTGTTTTAATGATCATTTGCTAAACATCCGAGCAGTTGAGTTGTTAGTCAGAATGAATGTAGATGGAATTCATAGACAAGACTATTTGTAGAAATTTGATTTTTGTAGACACATTGACAGTACATTTATTCCAGAAGTATTACATTTTGATTTAGCTGAGGAAAAGAAATTATGTGATTTAATTACACAATTGTGACTAACACTTCATTACAAATACTGAGAAGTGAAAATGGGAGCAAAATGTAAGCTATCTAGTAGGTAAACATTTTCTTTTAAATTGTTGGCTGAATTTGAATAATGAATAAATTGGAGGAAATTGCAATCTGCTTGTGGAAGTCCCAGAAAAAAGAAAAAGGAGCCAAGCTCATAAGGTAAATTATTAATGTTGGTATATTCGTTTTGCTCCAGTTATTTGTAACACAGGAAATGTGATTTGTGTGTGTATGTCATTTTAATATTTACTCAGTTGCCAGCTCAGACCTCAAATAATGAGACAGATCCAAGTCTTTCATTTCTAGAGAAGAATTTTTAATGCAAGTGAAATCAATATGGCAAAACAGTCTGCCCAAAGAAAGGTTGAAACCAGAGTCTAGCCGTAACGCCTGTGGACAAGAGGTTGTAAACCCTCCGTCTTCTTCACTTGTGGTGTGACAGAGATGTGCACACGGGGAAGTCGCTCAGTCAGAGGATCAAGCTGGGTGCTCTCACCTTTGAGTTCAAATGCATGCTGTCATCTTATCGGTGGCAAGTCTGATTAGGAGCAACTAAAGCAACTTAAGAGAAATAAGCATCCTCAATGGGACATTGCTGGGGAAGTCAGCATTTCAGCACAAGCTCTCTTCTTTCCATTTACAGCTTCTCCTTATTATTCATAAAAACAAATTTCCAGTCCCTTTTTTTTCACACTGTCTATAAATATCTTCAGTTACAACAAGTGCAGGAATAAAATTCTATTAAAGGGAATTGTAAACTACAGCTATTTTTTTTAGACATGAGATTCTTAATTTGGTTTCAATGTTTCCCACAAACCCTGTGATTTTAATACTTGCAGCTGGCAACCGTGGGACAGCTCTGGGCTCTGAAACCTTACATTTATACCCCAGCACACACACAGACCCACTATCACTTTTCAGGCTTTGCTCTGCCAACATATCTCAGCCTGGGAAAGACCATCTCTGGGACTGAGGTTGTCCAGAGCTTCATAGATCTGTCCAAATCCAAGCAAAGGCAAAGCTGCTTTGCGTGTTGTTGAAGCATCATTGGGACTGGAAAAGAGACAATTCATCCAATTCACCATTTGTGGCGTAACACCAGCGTGTGTGAGACGAACCAGCAATGCTCACGGAAAAACCTGTCACAGAGGAGGTGACCTCTCCCCACAACTTTGCTTACCGATTTGGGAGGGCTCAGAGCAAGGTTCTTCATCAGCCTCCACCGAGGTCCTGCTCATGCTGTTAACTGCGCAAGGGACGTGGTTGCGAGCCCATGTGCTGACCCTGGGGAGGCCCCTGAAACACCCCTCAACGCTCTGTAGCCCTGCTCACATGCTGAGACCACTGTGGGGGGAGAGGCTGAGCCGGCTCCACCGCCCGACTTAGTGAAAGCCCTGCGCTCCCTGTGTGAGGGATCACCAACGTGCAAGCCAAGGTGCATTTAAGTTTCCTCGTACTGAGCTGTGAAAGGCTGGCGATCTGAACGAGGCTTGAAGTCCACAGCAGGACCTAAATCTTGTTTAGGTACCTAAAACGGGGCCTGATCGTGTTCCTGTGTAAACTGTTACTGAAATTGTCTTTGGGATCAAAGGCAAATGGCAGACTGGGGCTCATCTAGCTTGGAAGTTGCTTAAAACAAGGAGGGAAGCCCTCCTTAAAGTCTGCTCCCCCCAGGACATGTATGGCAGAAACAATATCAGGACTCGGCTCCTTTTTTTGCAAATTGTTAGAAGCTCGTGCCGAGACCCCTGGAAGGATCATCTCTGGACTTCAATGTGTGAGAACAGTGAGAACGTCAGATTTTCACACTGCAGCAGGAGAGCAACTCTGGTGGGGTTACGTCTGGACAAAAATGCCTCTTTATTTAATTCAAAGGGGATGGGGCCAGAGGTGAAATCACTGCAGAGTCTGGTCCAGCACCTTTCTCATTGATAAGGCTGGCAGGGATGAGCACCTTGAGGTGGATCCAGCTTTCAAACCAGGACGATGTTGCCAAGTTGTCCTGCACAGAGGCCAGGAGTATGTGGGTTGCTTAAAGGCTTAGAAGTTTCCCTTATTTTCCACTGACCGATTCTGTATTCCCCAGAGCCTCCTTGTTATCAGCACAGACCATCGCCAAAAATTAAAAATAAAAAAAGGGGGTGGGAGGAGGAGAGGAGGGATGAGAAAAACAAGCTACACCTGCAGCAGTCCTTGCCGTATATTCCCTCTGTGTCCCACTGACGGTGTCACGCACAAGGGAAATTGTTCTATCAGTGACTATGTTAGATTCATGACCCCACCACAACCTTGAATTGGCCTTTAGTTGTCGCTGATGGGAACTGAAGAACAGCTCCTGTCGACATGATTGCTGCTCTCCAATGAATCAGAACACGCAGGGCACAGAGCAGCACATTAAACGAGCAACAGAAATATATCACTGTACTTTTATATAGATGTATTGCTTTTGCCCAGGCATATAAATGATTGGGCTATCCACTTATTTTTTTTCCGAGGACTATAAATTAAAAATAAGCTAAGGGCTTTGAAATTATGTTCTCTCTCTCTCCCCACCTCAACCCCCCTTCTCTCTCTTCTTTTTTAAAAAGCTGGATAGCTATTTTAGGTCTACAGTAAAACATTTTAAAGGTAATCTTATCATCTATGTCTACTTGACCATCCTTTTTTTTCTAAAAGAAATCTACTACTGCAGTTCTGCCTCAGGTAATATAATACTTCAGTGTGATCACACTAACCGTATGTATCCCCCTGCTTCTTTTGCTGCTAATAAACACTTACAAGGCTGCATTTTTAATTTAGTAAGACAAATATCTGAAATGGCAAAAATTTAGATATGTCATGTTGTGGGTTTTGTTTTTCTCTGTAACAAGTATTTAATAAAATAAGATTATTTCAATATAACTTAACCAAAGGTCACTTTGTCTTGAATGCTAGTTTGATGTACAGCTGCATAATTTAATGTATTGCCTCAAAAATGGAAATGTTTCACCATTAAATACATTTAATTTTTTGCTACTTCCTCTGCTTGCTGATTAAATCATCTTTTTAAATTATCCATTTAATTCAGAGGTGATATCACCAAATTTGCAGAGACTGGGACATGTTTTGTCCATCGTACATTGCCAGCTCTTTGAGAACAATTCATCACTTGCCAGCTTTGCAGCCAGACGTAGAAGGAATACGCAGCTTGCTTCCTTTGCCCTCTTCCCTCATCGTAGGTTGTTCTAGGATGAGATGCAGAACAAGGAACCATACAGAAGTGCATTTTTTACAACTGGAAGCCAAGGCAGGCATGTATCAGAGAGCTTGTTGCAGTGGCCAGCAGGCAGCCCCGCACAGGCAATCAGCTCTGCTCACACAACTGGAGCAACTGACTTCCATGAGGCAATTTTTCCTACATGAATCTGTGGGACTAAGCCTGCCAGGTCACCTTCTGACAGTTTTTTGAATGTGTTGTAACAATACCTTTACTCTTCTTCACTTTTCTTGGACTAGCTGCAAAAGAAGTTTGGTGTTAACCACGTGTCTGTGCAGTGCATTGAATGAATTTGCCGTCCACCAATATGTGACCTAGTAAAAAAAAAAAAAAAAGCTGGTTAAAGCTATTTTCCCTCAATAGAGTTATAAACACCATCATAATGGTTCTCATGTAGCTTTCCACTAAGTTTTGGATTATCAAATTTCTACTGTATACCACTTACTATCAAAACTGGTGCGGTATAAAGAAAAACCTGGTTGCATTATTATCTTTTTAAAAGACTGGTAATTTCCAGGTTTAATGATAATATAGTCATTCAACATTTTGAAGCTTTCAGCAAAACACTATCCAGAATAGCAATGCTTCACCGTATCATGGATTTAACAATATTTATAAAGTCCTTTTTGGTCTTCTGAGCAGCAAGTGTAATATCAAGAAACACAAAGGCCAAGCTGGATGGGGCTCTGAGCAACCTGGTCTAGTGGGAAGCGCCCCTGCCCATGGCAGGGGGTGCTGGAACTAGATAATCTTCAAGGTCCCTTCCAACTCAAACCCTTCTATGATTCTATGAACCCAGGGATTACTGGCTCATGGGTGGAGGGGCTCCCCTTTGTCGTGTTTTCTCCAGGAAGGAAACCACAGTTGTAGGAGAAAGGATTTCCAGTGGGGAGCAAACCCACATATTGTTTTGTTAAAATAATGTCAATCTAATCTCATCTTAAAAGGCAAGGGAAAAGCTCTCTTGAGTAGCCATGGAAAAGAAAGAATGAGAAACTATCAGAAACAGTCTCAAAGTGGGGCAGCAACCAGCAGTGAAACTCCCCAGCAAGGTGCACTGTGGCCAGAACTATTTACATCCAGCTGTAACTCAAATCTTGACCCTGATCTTCAGCAAGGTGAAGTTTAAGTTATCAATTGTCTTGTAACTGCCAGTCCCCAAACTCAGATAAACTTAAAACACTTCCACCCAATAAGGATAACTTGCACTTAAAGGACACATAGAAAGTCATTATGGAAAGGTGCTAACTTTTGTGATAATAAATTAGTTTTCAACTCCTTGAACACTTTGTCAGCCCAGTCGGGAGACTGTTTTATAGCGCAGGTCTGGCATGCTGATTGCTTATTGATGTTATGAATGTCTGTGATTTTATTTAGGGTTTAGGTTATCATCAGATGTTGACATTGCATAGGGGAAAAAAAAATCTTGCAACGTCCTTGCCTGATCTCAGCTGCTCCTCCAGCAGCTCACATGAACAGGAAGGCTGACAAATTTCTGATATCAAACCCAGCTGTCAGAACAACACGGGGTAATAGCTGTCCCTGTCAAATGCACCAATTAATTCACCGGCGTGTCAATGTAGGCATAATTGATAGACTCCACAATCTGGCTGAGTAATGAAAGTCTAAAGCATTACTAAGACCATTTCACCTCCTAAGAGATCTCGTAATCTAACCTGAGCTCTCAGCACTGCGGTGAGGGGTGCTTAAAAATCCCCAAACCAACAGTCTTCTGCAATACTAAATAGAGGTTTCACGCAAATCTTCATTTTAAGGGTAGAAAAGGATGTAAAAAGAAAGAATATGAAACAATAGTATAATACCGTGGAGCGACTGTTTTATCCAAATACTCCTTAAAGTAGAAGAGAGAATATAATTAGAGGAATTGTTTCTCTGTGAGAATTGGTGTGTTCTGAAGCTTCTTTTAACGAGGTAGCTGTTTCCAGAAGAAAACATGGCCATTGCCTTAAAAGCTGCGGCTTCAGGAAGGCAACTTAATCCTTTGACTGAGCCAGAAATGTTTTTTAAGAACTTCTAAAATAACAACAAAAAAAAAAATTGCTATTAGAGTTTCCTGACTGGTGTGCTAACTCATCCATTTTCAGTGTAGATTTTGTTTTAATAAATAGTTTGAGGTCTTTTGGTGTTAGAGGGTGGGGTTTTTTTATAGTAGTAACTTATTTTACTTAAAAAAACACAACTAACTTTCTTCTCTGTCACCACAGCACAGGGAGAAGGTCGTTGGACCTACCACCACACTGGCTATAGTGGCATATGCAAGTCAGGACAGCTCTGTAAGTCAGCTCTGCCAGCAAACTCAACAACAGCACCATAAAATATGAAATAAAATTTTCAGGGATACAGCCAAAAGACATACAGACTAAGATAATAGTATGAAAAAGAAGGGCTGACATTCATCAAACACCCAAGTAGAGCAGGTGCTGCCCTGTCCTGTGTTTGAACCAGTCCTCTACTCCCCCTCATATAGATGGGAAGGAGGGATGGCAGGGTCCCCTAACCTAGAGCCACGCAGGGCAGGAATGTATAATTTACCTGAATTTCCCAGGAGAACGAGGAAGCACATTCCTATAGCCACCCATGAAATCTGCCTCGCCCTCTTTCAGCCACTGCATCGGCTCAGCTGGGCTATCATGACTCAGGATACTGCAAATGTATGGGGACTCATCAGTCCCATTTAAATGCATTTGAGAAATACCTGCTTGCTACAAAGAGCAGGGGACAAAGCCAAGCTCAATCTCTGCGGCCAGGGGTGGCACAAAGCATGGCCGGATCCCTGCAGAAGGAGCAAAGTCACCCGGGATTTTAATGCATGCTCTGGGAGAGTCAGAAATAAGAAAAAAGAGCTTCTGAGAGAATTTAGGACAACATCGTATTGGGAGGGACTGCACTATTGGCTCTTTGTGCAGTTCAGGAGATAATTGAAAGACATTACAACCACAGGCAATGATGAGAAAAGTAAGTGAAAAAGGACCGGTGTCGCTGGGTAGCTCTGCTTTCCTGCTTCCTAGGATTTATGTACTTATGGATGAATTTAATACTTAGTGATCAAAAGAGTTCAAATAGTGGTTGTATTAATGATTTCAGCATAACCTCTAAATCCCAGGATGGCTGTAGAAATCTTCAGCTTGGTTTTAATCTTCTGACACTTTTTATTAAGAGCTAAATTAAGTGCTGTTGCCTTATGATAAAGCAGCTTACAGGAATGTGAACTGTGGTATTGTCACTGTAGTGTATGTACCCTCTGTGCTCTGATGTCAGGTTCTAGTCAGACCGGCTAGATCCTTCCCAAAAATGAATTACCGAAGGGAAAATCTCCTGTTCAGTATTCTTCTGCCTTTTTTTGTTGATATATGGTTAAATCTCACCCAGTCTTTTTGTATACAGCTTTGAGTTAGCAGTGACACATGCCATTGTCTACATTTGTTAGGATGTATTACTTTCACAGACATCCCCAAACAGGAGAAAAGCCCAGGTCCTCTCATCCATGCAGACTGTTTTGGCCCACAATTGCCAAATTCCTCCTGTTTTCCCTGTAAGTGGAATCCCCATTTGGTATATGTGGCAATAATATCTCAGTGTTGTGGCCTTCAGTGAATGCAAGGTTTAAGACTTGAGGGAAACACATCTGTGTCATCTGTGTGAAATGCTCTGTGTGATGAATGGTTGGCAGTTTCATTTCAGTACTTTCAGCTACAGATGTTTAACATTTTTTTCCCAAGGGCATATGCCAGAGAACAGAATAAGGAGATATTTTCATGTGAATACCTGCACCTCCAATACGAAGCAGACGTGGTCACTGAGGGCCAGCAGAGCCCGAGCAGCTGCATGTGGAGCACCCAGGTTGGGAAGAAGAGGGGGGAAACGCAACCGGGTCGTGGTCTTGGCAGAAGCCCCACAATAATGCGTGTGCTTTGCTGGCCAAGGTGGAAGATGCAATGTTCCCAGCTGGCAATTGCTGGTAAGTTAATACTCCCACACAGAGACTGAGGGCAACAGGATATTCCCAGCTGGTAGCCAAGCTCTGCCTCAGTGTGTTCCCATTCATACGTGGGACTGCTCTACACAATGCGGAGGGGTGGGCAAAGTGTAAAAAAGCAGCTGGTCTATTAGAAGATAAGCTTTGTGGAGAACAGCACAAACATGCAGAATCCCCTTAATCTTAAACATTATAGCCCTAGATAATAGGCTTTGGTAGTGACAACAATCAGCCAAAATGCAGAATTGTCTTGGCTCCCACGGCACCTGCCATGTCAGTCTCCTGCCGCACAAAAAGGTGATTGCTCGGTACAAGCAAGCTACAAGTGTTGTTTGTTTATTTTGAAAAGGCAAGGGAAAGCTGGGCATCCTCCCTTTGCAGATTTAAGCGTGCACTCTGAACCCACTGTCGGGGAAAGGCCAAAGCCACATGAAAGCTGCTTGCTGGTTTTACCTCCCAGGAGCAGGGGCAAGGCGTCTTTTGTCCACTGAAGCCCACTTGAAAGAGTAGGGGTTGTTATTCCTGCTCTGACTTAGGTCAAGGTTCCCAATATTCAACGAGCAATGAGAACAGAAGAAAACAATCAAATATGTAAAATCTTCATCTGTGTCATTTGCATTATCTCTGACATAAAATTAATCTAGTTATCTGAGGGGCAATTCAGAAGAAGCATCTCTCATTCTTTTTTTGGTGGAAAATTCAGATCCCTGAAGACCAATGCACACATGCGATACACACTCTTCTAAGTCTGGGTAGTTAAAAAGAGCTTTCAAATGAAAACGCATTTTACTTTATAAATGGCCTTGACTTTAGTTGTTTTCATGTTGGGGTTTTTTATATGGTAAATTTTTTTCACCATCCTACAATCGAAATATGAGGGGAAAAAAAATCTGCTTGCCAAAAGCAGTTATTTTGTTTAGAAATACTTCAGTATGAACTTTGGTTAGAAGAATAACTACAAAGTGACAGAGGGCAGTTATTAAATCACGAGAGATAAGAGTAGTTCTAACAAAAAACGTGCCAATTATTCCAAATTTTTACTGCCCTCTAACAATAGTTGTGACAGGTAACACAGCAGAAGCTCATGGTGCAAGATACATAGGGCAGGGAAGTAGCTGATTTGGAGGGGGTTTTTATACAGGTGCAGGTAGTATAGTTAAATAAGGCTAAATGTTATGAATATTAAGGCTCAATCTAGTGGGTTAGACTGTGATTTTAAGTTTTGACAACAAATTCAGGTTCTTTCCCATTTAACGTTCAGTGTTTCACTATCTCATTTGAACCAAGTGATGAGTGCAGATTTTTTTTTTTTTTAAAAAAGTTGAAGCCAGCAGCCTGTTTTGACTTGCAGAACTACAAACAGAAAGGGAACAGAAGGTTCACTGAAACCTGCACTACCGTGGGAAGACAGGAGGAGCTAAAGGGGAGGTGGCAGCAGCCGCCCCAACAGCCTGGGTGCGGTGGGAAAGCATCCTCATCCCCACGGGAGGTGAGGTGCCCTCACACAAACAGGCTGGATAAAGACTGGGAAACAAGGACATCTGAAAGAGAAGCTTAACAGCATCTCAGCAGAGCTTTAGAAGAAATGCTGCTTTGAGTCTGATTTACCTCAGCTAAGCTGTCATTGAAACTTGTCATCTGGTCTAAGTGATTCAAGGGTTTCTGACCCATTCTCAAGCTTTATCGTCCTGTGCCTCAGTGGGACCGAGACCAAGCCCTCTCCTTCAGGTGGTTGCTCTTCCCCTGGCAGACACAACCAAGACACCTCAGCTTCCTTCGTGATGCTGTATTGATTTTTTGCAGTCTCTCAGACTGCACTAGATCAAATTAAGAACAATCTGAGCATTTAATGGGGCTCCTTCAATACGATGAAGTTTGATTGCTTGAAGTTGAAGTTCATGATAATTATTTATGCTGACACTACCCTCACAGGCAATAAAGTCTGACCCTTTCCTGAAGGCCTCAGTCTCTCCAGCAGGGAATTATTTTGCTACCATTGTGCCTACCTAGTACACAGACTTCTCATTGTTAAACATGAGAACGATGACCAGAGAACAGGATGCACTACATTTCCACCAAAAGCTGCTATCAGAATTCTGTTACCAAATAAAACTCTTGTGCCTGACTAGCGGTAGCAGCTCCAGAGGTCAGCTGCAGTTTTTTGATGAGCAGCAAAACCTGTGACTCCACTTGGTGCAGAATCAGGCTCTACCTCCTCTTCTGCAGTACCCAGTAAAATCTGTTTGTGATGAAAATTGCAGCATTTCTGTATTGTCTAAGGTCTGTCCTGAGGATTGCCTATAATCACATCTCCCTTTGTTAATAAACAGGTTTATCTGTGAGAAAGGTATTTTTCAGGAACGACAGATTAGTTAAAAATAAATCTCTCTTGAAACTTCTTGGGCCCTGTTATTAAAAGCCCTCCTGGCTGAGGACTCTTGATTATACCCAAAGACTGTTTGCGCACAAACGCCATAAAACCAGCTGCCTTAACACCTGTGGATTCTCGTCAATGCACAAAACATCAACACACTTTCATTTCTGATGTGTATACACACACACACACATATATATAAAAGTGAACACATGCTGATGTTGTATGTACACACACGCACATAAAAATACACACATATGGAAAGTAGCCCTCCATCTGCAGCTGCTCTAAAAGCTGCAGTGCAGCTCCTCAGCCCTCAGCACAGCGTGCAAATTCCCAGCAACCGATAGTCTGCTTCAAAAAGTGCTTAAGGAAAGAAAAGAAGGCAGTTGCTCTTTATTAGTCTTTTTTTTTTTTTTTGGTCACTCCCAAAACCAACAGCAATATCCATCCTACTTTTCTCTGGAGCATAACTGTCAAGATACGACATGTTTTGGGACAGCTCTGGCCTCACACGTAGCCCATTTTTTTATAGCAGGGAGAAAAACAATGAATATGGCTTTCATACAAGGAATACAGTTACTTACCTGGGCTCCTGCGTTCTCTTTCAGTGGTGGAGAGGATGGCTATAGTACTCTGACGCAGTTTCATAAAATCTTCATCCTTCCTTTGAACAGCCAGCCCAAGATTCC
>NW_009697139.1:27351-46699 GCF_000703405.1 Apaloderma vittatum
TGTCACTCTCCTTCTCCCTAGTGCAGGCTTCTTTCTCTGTGCAGGTTCTTGCTATTAGAGCTTTCAAATGCAGGAGCAGCTGCCTTGGGTTACTCTACAATCACCCAGTCAAGGGACTGAGTAGAAAAATTAGTCTCTTAACTCACTTGAATGTAAGAACAATGTCATTTAAGAAAAAAGCTTGTGTAGCACTTAGTGCTGGCTGTCACAGGGCACTCACACATGCTGGAGCAGCACAACTCCATTCCCATCGCTTTGGCTGACAGAACAGGAGCAATCAGACCAGCAGCTATTGAGGGAGAAGCACATTGGAGGGGTTCCCTTGAATTGCTCTGTTTGTTCCTTGTTTTGGATTTCATTTGCTGTAACTTTGTCTAGATCTTGGTTCATCCATTTCAGACCATATGTCAAAGTAGATCTTGTCTCAGTAAGATGCTCTGAAACCCTTCGATGGCTCGTTTAGTCCCCCTGAGGGGCCAGGCAAAAGGAGGATGGAGCTGCCCCCAGTACAGGTCAGCATTTGCGTGTGGGTAAAGAGTTGCCTGCCTGGAGCAGGCAGGGTGTTTTCAGCAGTATGGCTGGATGCAACTATAAAAGGGTTAAAACCTGTTTCTCATGTAAAAAAAAAACCAACAAAAACTGAAAGGAAGAAGTGAGAGAGGAAAGAATGAAGCTGCTCTGCTTCTTGCATTGACAAAGTCTGTGCAGGCTGAGTCCCAGCCCTGCTGTATGTTTTTCAGCAATGCTGAACTCGGGGTGACCCTTGCAGACAAATAATTGCTTTAGCATAGGTTTGACAACAACAGCAAGAAACTCTCTAAAAATAAGCACAAGCTTAAAATAAATTTCAACCCTGGAGACTCACTCATGTAAAGAATCCAGCACATCTCCCATGTTTTCCTTGATTAGCATCACAGCTCTTGGCAGTTCAAAAAATGAGTTTTCAAGGGATTTCCAGTGCTTCCTGCTCCAGTTTCTAACCTGGCAGGGAGCCAGCCCGGACAGTCAGTGGGTGGCCTTTAAAGGGACCTCATGGGGCAGCTCTGGGCTGCCAAGGTTTTAAGGCAATGCATTATACCTTGTTGCTACATTGAATCTGGGGTACAGAAATCCAAAGTCTTCACTAAATTTGATGGAAAGCAGCTCTTCTTTCAGTAGGGAAGAGGAAAGCTGAAGTTCTTGGAGACAATGAAGTTTGCTTTTTCTGGCCCATTCAGTGGTGGCATACAAGGCGCCCCCACAAGGACATAAGGACAGGGAGCTGGTGAAGTTAAAGCCACCAGCTGTGCTGTATGGAACACAGGATGAATTTTTGATTTGGTGGGTAATGGAGAACCAAATCATTATTCTCTGACATTTTTAAAGGACATTTCATCACTTTGCCAGGCTAGCTTCTTGCAGTCCATGAGCTGTCTGACAGTACGCACTACGGAAAGTCAGAATGTATCTGTCCACCCTGCACGTCCTCCTCTTATTAAGATTTTGGAGGATGGTGTGTTAAGAAAAGGCTGTTGGGACACTGGAGCAAAACAATAGTCAGGTCCATGGAATTGCACACGGCCCTCAAGGAGTAACACAGGCTTCTGTGTTTTAGCCTTGTAGGAAGATTTCAAGCATTTAAAGAAATTGTATCATGTTTCAATCCTCTATAAAAAATGTACAGAAGATAAAATGTTCCAAGCTTTAAATACCAATGGGTTCCAGGATAAGGTGTGTGAAACAAGAGAAGACATATTTTCTCTGCATACTATTGCCTGCAAACAGACAAACATTTTTCTTTTCCATCCCTCTCTCAGACAAACCCTAGTTAGATCCCAGTTGTAAACTGAAATATCCACCTGACATTAGGTATTCAGATATGCCAGGCAACCTTAATGCAGCTCCTTCTCCTGTGACCAACCAGAGATCTGAATCTGAGAAAGGTAAATATGAAGAAGTCTACATCCTTCCCTTGTTTTCTGATTAAATACATTTCTGCTTTGTCATCACTGATGGGGTCGCTTTGGTCCAATGACATTTGATGAGACAAAGTAGCGGGCTTGCTGTTGGCTTTTCTTAAGTGCCTACATCTTAAAAAAAAATGGCTATAACAGCTCGCTAAATAACAAAACTCATGAAATTGCTTATTTTAGTCATCATTTGAACTACTAGTAATTATGCCTGTAATAGTAAAATGAGGTTTTAATGCTGATTAATGAAACTGCTAAACTGTCAAGACTGCTAGTCACACTTACGGGTCTCTGGAGATTGTCCCCTAACATAGTTGCCATCGTATGTGTAATATGGCTTTTTTTGTGGGACCAGATGTGAAGCATATGGTGACCTATTACAGTAGGGATGAGCCGTAAGTCCTGGCTGAATTACATTGGACGAACTACCCAAATGGAAAGATAACATCCAGTGATTATTATAGGATCACAGCAGCCTTCTAAGAGTGTCAGGGATGACGACGGGCTTGGGAAATTGCCTAGCTCAGTTATTCATAAGTAGTACTGATATTTTTTATACTTATCCTAGAGGAACATCATGCTGCTGTGCCTGCAAACATACTGCAAAACATATTGCCACCTCCTACCACTTGTCCTCCCTCCTGCCCATGTCAGGAACCCACTCCCACTGCCGAGGGAAGTCCCACGGGTGGTGGCTGCTGGCGAGGGGAACCTGTTGTGTTCCCCAGCGCTCAACAGCACCAGACCTTGGGAGGTCCTGCTGCTGCAGAGAAAATGTGCTGCATGACTGAAAGGGTACCAGACCGTCCAGACCACAAAGAAGCAGGCAGGGAAATAAGAACTGATAATGTCATGACAGTCACTGCTCTTTTACTCAGGGACGCAACCGTGGTGTCATTTGACACATTTTATTTCCTTACGGCCATTTAGTCATCGGGGCAGGGTCCTCAGTCACAGGAAAGCAGTGACTGGCTGCACTGAGCTCTGGAGGGTTATCGCGAGAACACTCGTGTCCCCTGGCAGGAAGAGTGAGGGAAAGACTCTTTTCTGAACAACCGCACTTCCTCATTCTCATTGACCTGGTGGTTATCCAGTGCTGTACTCAGTCCTCAGTATGCTGGCAGGTACTAGTCCGAGCAGAGTATTATGGACTGCTTTTCAGTTTTGCTGCTGCCACTTTGTATTACTCTTCAGTATGATTCTGTCATTTTATGAACAATTTAACCTATTTACTCATGTGTAAATGGACAATGGTTGAAGATTAGAGAGGCCTCATTTGCTATGAAGAGCTACTATCTCGTCTCCAGTTGACCTAGATGGCAGGTCATCTACTCCTTACTGTGGCAGTACCAGAATTATCATCACAGTGTCAGCCTATGCATATAGTACCAAATACACAGTAGTATGGCTAGACACTGATATTTAGAGGCCAGAGAATTATAGACAGCTATTTCAGCAACTAAATTTACAAATTAATTTGCAGGATGATTCATAGGCACATGCATTGTGTTCCATATTCATTCCTAAAATCAGTGCTTAAATTGCTGCTGGTCAGACTTACCCTGGACAAGATGTTCTTGTTTGAATGTATATTTGGAGGAGGGAGTAAATTTTGTGTTACCTTCTTCTAAACACATTTACAGTATTTCTTCCATTGCCATATTCTTAGGCTTTAAGATGGTTCCATCAGACTGAACTGCTTTTCTTATAACCTGTTGGGTCTTGCTGTTTCATCAGTGATTTCACAGCACCCAGTCCTGCATCCCTAAGCAACATGAGCAGTATCATGGACTTTATAAAATCAAATCCACAGAAATGCTGAAACTACTTACAGCAATTCTGTTATCATGCAAGGGTGATTTATTGCAGGGTGATTTATGGCAGAAAAAAGTCCTCCTCAAACCGTCTGGCAACAGAAACTGAAGTATTTGCATTACACGGCCAAGCTTTCTGTGACAAGTAATGTTACCACAGCTTAATTGGCATTTATACAAATATTCAGGCCTGTAAACGATACTAGTGAAAGCCACAGCTACAGCTGGGGTTGTCTGCATACGGTTACTACACTCCAGATAGATAATTTGTTCCTTAGGAAAGTCTGTTTTCACGGTAACGTGGTTACAAAGCAGTCTCTCAAGTGCCACTGTGTCGGGAAAGCACATCACAGACAGGAGGTAATGACTGCTGACACCAGACCAGCTTTCCTCTTGTTCCATATAAAAGCCACCAAACTCTAAATCATCAGCTCAGCCACACGCTGCTTACCTGCCCTCATTGTTCGAGCATGTCTTTACAGGAGGAAACTAAATCTATCAAAACATAGCTTAAGAAAAAAAATTTACTGCATGACATATAGAAGTCTGACTGGCTGGTCTGAAAAAAAATAAACCAGGATTAAGATTTCAACAAAGAGCACTTCCTGCCTTGTGAAACACAAAATAAAAAAAACTCTTCGAACCGCCCCCCTCAAAAATCTCAGGTGGGATAGTCTTAAAATTGTTTCTGTCCTGGCCACTTTGGCACACACTCTTGTAAGCTTTATCAAAAGAATGCCCTTTCTGGTATCTGTTGGTTATCATCGGTTCAAATGATAGCTTTAATGTGAAATGTTTTGTGAGTTTTTAAACTATTTTGTTTCTCTAAGTTAGGACTAGGAAGCTGGCTCATTCTCCCTGTAAGATCTTTTCAAATAAAAAGCTGTGGGGAACCAAACAACAGCAAGCTGTCACATCAGGAACTAAAGATTCAGTCCTTAGTTTGGCCACAGGTCACTGGTAAAACCAGCAGTTCGTGGCTTTCTGCTGTCCCTGATCCTTCCTTGTCTTGGGCTTCACAGTAAGTGACTTTCTTACCACACTGGACATGTAACACTAAGCAAAGAAGGCCTTAAGCCTTGCCTGGAGTGCCACCATCATGCAAATGAGAGCAGCAGCTCTTCCCTGTGGATATTTGCAGAGAGGATTGTCTGCTGTAGGGCACTAGGAACAGTGAATCTTATCTGCAACTATCCCCTGTGCTTGAGTCTAACCAGTAACTCTAGTAGCAGCTCCAAAGAAATCCTGGAGCAACAGGTAAGATTTTTTGCATGGGACATGTCACAAAACTATTTTTTTTCACACTTGTAGATACCATGAGGTGATGGATTTAAATGCCACTAAAGTGATGCAGTGTCCAACAGGATATTTCAAATGTTCCTGGCAATAACACCTAAAAATCTGGCCTCAGCTTGATAAGAGAAACTCAAATTAAAGATAAAAATAAAACACTTGGAGTTTAATTCTAAGCTGATATAGCTATTAAATTTTAAAGTTTTCTATCTAGTATAATTGATTATGAATAATAAGCCTATGTATTTTGTAGTTTTAAGTCTACAGTAAATTCAATAGCACTTTGTACAAGAGGTTGTTCTGTTGACTAGACGACCTTAATCAATACAATTTATCTCCTCTCAGGAACTGCCACTCTTCCAGCCTGAGCTGGGCTTGAGCCAGTTGCCTTGTATTGTCAATATGATGCTCAAATACATCATCTCCAAAATTCTCTAGATATCTCATAACACAAAGCCAATAACAATGTGATGTTACTGACAGAGCTGTGGTCTGTACAGTAATGTAAAGATTTTGTACCTGCTTCAGACCTTTTAAAGAATCTAGGATAGTGATCATCTTCTGATAGTTTTGACTAAGCGAATTCATCACTTATTTGCCTAGAAAAACATAAAATGCACTTTGGCATTAGGATGACTGATAAAGATTTTGCTGTGTGTCTAACAGAGCCTGCTTCTTCTGTTACCAAAAGCTTGGTGTTACCTGTTTATCCTCCCGCTAGTCTAGCTTGATTAAAAATGCAAGAATTAGCTTTGGTTTTTATTTTCTGTCGAGCTAGAAGTCTCCCCTGTCACAAGCCAGCCTGTGTTCCAGGACCCTGGGATGATTTTCACAGCAGCAGCTTTGTTCGTGGGGTAACAAAGGAATTGGGTTTTCCATCTATCTGCAAAATGTACAAAGAGGAAAAATGTAATTGGAGAGCCAGAACACTGCTCAGGAGATGCAGATTCAGTTCTTAGGATTGTGAGATCTCCTGTGTGGCATTGGCCAAGTTGGTCACTTTTCAATCTGTTTACTCAAGAGACTCCTTTTCTCCTACTGTCTCAGCATTCTGTCCTTTTAGACCCAGCCTTACACAGGACATTCCTTGTTATGTGCATAATGAGGTCCCAAACCAACTAGATCCATGCTCATTTTGGGCAATACTACCTATACCGACTATTAATTTAAAAATTTACACTCTTCCTCCAATCGCAGTGACTATTAGCAACCAGAAAAGAAATAATGTTTTGCTGAAATACTCACATGACGGTGAATCTTGAAAATGCTTGTACACAGTGTGCAGAAAACTTGGATTTGTTGTGCTGCTCCCTTTCTGACAGTCCATCACTGAAAGCCCCTGGCAACAGACTGACAT
The DNA here is from genome assembly GCF_000703405.1 of Apaloderma vittatum. NCBI lineage: Eukaryota > Metazoa > Chordata > Aves > Trogoniformes > Trogonidae > Apaloderma > Apaloderma vittatum. The sequence continues at coordinate 33,765 of NW_009697139.1, forward strand.
GTTTGAGCCATGTTAATAGTAACAGCAGTACAAAAATACATTTTAATGGGATTTGAGGAAAGCTTTAAGCCTTTTATTTTAAACTTTTAAGTCTATACTTTCAAGTCGACTTTTGAATATTTTGTAGTTTGTCTAGACTCCTAGGACTTCTGCCGTCCCAACTCCTCAGTTCCTAAAGCTGACAAGTTCTATTGTACCACTGAGCCATCTACCCAGATAGACGCTACTCACTGTTTGAGGAGATGAATGCAGCCATTCATTCAGTTATCCTGAACCGCAGCACAGGTTTTTGTTAGACCCTCTTCATGAATGCAAACCTTAGGTACAAAGTGACTAAACTGTGTAGTAAGAATTGCAGGGAAATGCTGCTTAGAAGAAACAAAGGACTCCTATAATCAACAAAAAGCAAACAGCCTGAGGAAAACTCCTTCAGAAAAGCTTAGAGGTAAAACAAAACAAGATATATCCTTATAGCCACATCCTAATTGAATCGTTACAAAACTGGCTGGCTCAAGCAGAGATGGAGGTACTGAAAGCAGTAACTAGATGGGGAAAAAATAAATCAATATGGATGGCTGAAAACCGATTTAGTGCACTAAACTCACTCAGACTTCTCTTGCATTTTCTCTCGATTAGGCTGACAGGACTGAAGATGAAAATGTTAAAACCCAGCTTTAGTCTTTCACGTTGCACTTAGGCTGCGCTCATTTATTAGAGTCCCTTTCTTTGTGCTTCTGTAGGTCAGACCCTGCGCTTTGATGGCATCTATGATGATTCTACAATTCTATGTACCATTATCCTTGCTCATTTACATTCACATGGTACTCAGATAAAATCTTGTTGTCATCAGGCTTGGACAACTACGTCAGCTGTCAGCCCTTGTAGGATACTCTATGTATTTCTGCTGAAGTCTCTGCCGTCAAAGCGCAGGGTCTGACCTACAGAAGCACAAAGGAAGGGACTCTAATAAATGAGCACAGCCTAAGTGGTACATAAAAGACTGGTTACTGCAAATGAGGAACCTGCAAGGAAATTAAGATCTATATCTCAAAAAAGAGGAAACACAGAATACACTTCTTTGTGTCACAGGCTTTGTTCCACGCAGCCTTTACAATGTATTTCTCATTCCAGTAAGAAGTTATTGTGGTGGGCTGGGAAAATCAGGATTCCTGCCTGTCTAGAACTGCTGAAAATATCAAATTTTTAGGTTTTTGTGTTTTGGGTTTTTTTTTAAAAGGGTGTGCGGGAGGAAGAGAAGTGAGCAAAAATAAAATTCCAGAAATGTAATTCAATAAGGTGTGGTCAAAAGCAAGGTCTCAAAGAAAGCCCTTGGGTCAATTTAACACAGAATGGAAAGGCTACAGAGTTTGAAAGTCTCCCTGTAACTTAAATTACAGATGGTTTCCAGGAGTTTCCTTAATAAAATTTGTCTAGGGAGAAAATATTGGTGTCCATGAGGGGAAAAAGTCTGATTCACGGAAAATGGAAAAGAGAAAGGCAGCTTCAACCAGGAGTTAGCCATCAATCTACTCCTTAGACAGAGACTTGGCAAAACCCATTCTCCTGGTAGAACTTGCCTGGAGTAGACCAGATTGATTTGACAGTCTCTTAGCCTAATAAATGCTTGACCTCAAGGTCTGCTGAATTCACTAAATTCACTATGCAGAGAGAATTGGGAACCAATCACCTCTGGGGAACATCTTCTTCTGCAGCCCTCCCCCAATAAAGGCCTTGACTGCTTTCAGCCTTATCGAGAGGACTAGATGAAAGCTGCTCTCAGAAGAAGAAAGGTTAATCGACTACGCTGCTGTTAATCAATCACCTGGAAAGATTCAGCACTTACAATCGGTAGGTCCCTCTTCCTGCCAAGAGGTTCTTGCATGTTAACCAGGGACCATCTCCTCCAGTTTGAAGGATGAGTAACAGACAGAAACACAATCCAGATAGATGCCAGGTGCCTGATCCAAAGCCAGCTGAAGTCAATAGAAAGACTCCCAGCGAGTTCAACGGGCTTGGACCAAACCCCAAAAAAAGAATTATTATCCAAGGTTTATGCAGCATACAGGTATTGAGCTACTTTTTTAGTAGCGAAGGATCCTTGAAAAGAAGCAGATTCATCACACTTCTGCCTCCCTGTGAAATCAAACTTCTTCAAATCACACTGTGTCCCATTTACCCTGATTGTCGGATATGGCTGACATCCAGCAAAGGAAAATTACCTGCCTGTGACAGCAAAGACAGACACATATATATTTCAAAATCTCTAAGAGTACAGAAAGAAAAAATGCCAAACTGCTAATGTTTTCCTGGCCTTTTTGTAATTGCCGCTAGCCAAGATGATAGCTTCTCTGAAGAGGAAAAGCTAGATCAATTTCTCAAAGCACAAAGGAAAATTTGAGGGAATAAAATTAAAAAGAGTGAATAAAATTAAAAAGATCCTGCCATGGAGAACAAGCTCAGTGCTGAACAACCAGTGGTATGCAAGGTGAAGCTGACAGAGCCAGAGAGAAAAGAAATTCAAGAGAAAACGCATGCTTAGAAAGCACCCCTGAAGTATTTCTCTAGATTAATAGCTGTATTCAGCACCAACATCAAATGATGACAAAGCAGTGACTATCCTTGATGCCTGTTTGAAGAAGAGAGTCTTAGCCTGTTGTTAGAAATCCAGGCCCTCATAGCCCAGCGCAGAACCACTCAATAGCACTCCTGCTGCACCACACAGCCAAAAAGCCACATGACAAACAGTTGAAACCAAAAGATAAACACCTTTAGGACATCTATAGCTACATGTACCATTTTACTGCAGAGTCTGGTATAGACTTTTGCTTCTTTAAGGTATTGCTTCTGGTATTTTCTCACTACCAGTCTTACCCAAGGCAAATTCCTGGCTGAACTTACACCAGCTTTTACTCATCCATCTCCGTCTGCTGCCAGAAGGCTTCAGGCTGCTCAAATCCTGGAACGAAACCGCTGGTTTAAAATTTTTGCCTTAGGAATAACCCAGTTTTCAGTAGAGGCAGATATTTGGAGAATGACAGGCTGGTGCCATGGACTGTCCCAAGTGGTGAAGAAGTACCAGGTCCTTCAGAAGGCTGGAGAGCAATCCAGATGCTGTGGATACTCTCTGCTCATCTGGACTATCACAGCACTACAAAGCATCCCAGTTGATGGCTATTTCCTTCTTATGCAGTGACAACAAGCAACAGATTAGTGAAAGAGAATATATATCATATATATACATATATACACACATATATATATAAAATTTCTGTGTGCTCCAAGAAAACACTTTATCTGAGGAAGGACAACCAGCTTAAATGTAGCTGTGTTCTTTGCCAGTAAACATCTGTGGCTGCCAAAACCAATTCCCTAGTGTTCCTCTTGCTGGCTGAAAAAACTCACAAGACAGATCTTGCATGTACATCCAAAAGGAAGAACTGGTATTTGGTGCCTTTTTCCCCCTTGGCTCAACTGATGAAATAACCAGCACTGCAAGCAAAGCAGGGCAGTTATCGTTAAAGAGTGAAGATGCCAGTCTCTTCCATAAGGAAACCTGACAAGAAATTCCACTAACAAAACAAGAACTAGATTTAAGAGCTACAGCAGCTTCTTTCCCAAAGACTTTGATATTGCAGCCTTATAAATCTGAAAAATTCAGCCTAACTCCATTATTAAGCGTAATGTGCACCGCATCAAAATACACAAGCAGCAGCCCTCTAAGTAGAGCTCTGGTGCAAGAGCCTCAAATTTGCTATCGCCTTTGCATCAAAATAATACCAAAAATTAACAACCTAAGATAAATGAAAATACTCTGTGGATCTCCAGGCCATGTTTGATGTTACTGCAGATGGAGATTCATGAAAACAGTGCCTTATCTTCTCATCTTTGAAACTGGATTTTCACAGCCGTAACTTCTATTTTGGAACAAGATTCTGTTATTATATACTTAACAGTACTGCAGCAACAGGAGCAGGTCCTGTTGCATTTACCATTCTACTGGCTGAACCACAGCCCCTACAATTCTCTTTCCAATTGTGGATCCTGCTGTAGCCACAAAACTAATAAGACATCCAGATACAAAGTGATACATTTAATCTATGACTATTCATTTCTTAATCCACAGTGAATGAGCATAAGGCACCTTCCGCGCAGTACTAATGACCAAGTGAGGACATAGAAAGGTTACTGCCTAACCAGCCTGGCCTTGGAGTAGCGTCCTACAAGGCTTAACCACGCAAACTTGGTTGCACTGAATTGTAACACCTGAAGACAAAAATCTCTTCTATCTAAAAGGAATGGAAAGATGGATGGCAGAGAGATGTAAGGAAAAGTCTGAGTGCTTTATCAACCCAACTGACATCCTATGAATGTTAAGCAATAAAAATTTATTGAGAAATAGAAAAGTCCTTACTTACCCTTATCGCTACCCCCAAATGTCTAATGCAACACAAAAATGCAAAATTCCCTTAAACCACATATTTAAAAATCTTGCAATTTTATTTGCATATAAAGGCCGCTAGATATAATATCACAATAAATTTAAAGAAACAACTGCTTTTCTAAATTCCATTAACAAGGTAACATAAACCAGAACAAAGCTCAATAGCATTTACAGTGGTAGAACAGAAATAACTATCTGCAACAATATTTTGTGCTAGCGAGATTGCATTTACACACAGTGCAAAATAAGAAAAATGAAATAAAAAGACAAGAATAATATTTAAATATAAAGGACAACTAAGCCTTATTTTAGTTAGGCTTGATTGTATCCATTTGCCTCTATACATGTCTGAATTACGACAAAGATTTAACTCGGGCTCTCGAAGGCCTTGAGCACTTGGAAAATGTGTCACATCCTTCATAATTTAGATGTGCTGTACAGCATAATTTTGCAGATGCTATACTGGCAATATTAAATCCTAGCTTAGTTATAATGCACAAAAAATACATATATATATAAATTCATATTTAAAAGGAGTCCGCATTTACATTTTTTTTTTTACTGCATGAAATACCTGCTCTTTGCAGCTTTTCACCCCCAGTCTTTTAAAGCTAAAATAATTTAAAAAACAAACAATAAAAGGTCAATATCACATACAGGCTGTGGCTATCTGTATCAGTCTTTAACGTATAAAGCAGGTGGGGACAAACAACAGAGAAGTCTGTTCTCCCCTTGCTGCATTCTACTGTTAACAGAAACAAGTTTCAGTACATGTACACAAATCAAGAGGTAAACGGGCCCCAAAATATTGTTTGTGCTACTAAAAAATAATGATATAAATGAAGATCAAAAGCTAACATTTAGATCTAGGAAAAAAAACGACACTTAAAAAATCCCGACAATAACGCAAGTTGTGCAAATTTGGGTGTTTTTAAATGCTGCGTATTTTTTAGCTTATAATATAATATTAAAATAAGGTCTCTCACTTATTAAAAGAAAGCTTGGCTGTCCTTTTGAGAACACTATAACAATTTACAATGGCAAATTTATTGAAAAACAAAAATAATTTTACAAATTCACAATGCTTTATCAATTTAAAATGAATGCTGCATTTCCAAAAAGCACAACCTCTAACTTTTCTTCTTGTTTCTTTTGTACCAGTAATTTACAAAAAAAAAAAAAGCCCAAAAAACCCCAAATCCACCCCAAAACAAAACCCTCATGTCTCCCCCAAATTCTCTTTCCACCCCCCGCCCAATTTTGAAATAAACATGTAGCAGAATGTAAGTTTTATAATTAGAAAATGGCAGTTTATAGACCTTCCCCAGTTCCAAATGTGCAGTAGTGCTTCATGATCCTTGAGGGGTTGGAAGGTCAAATATAATTGGAGGGTTGGTTGGCTGAAAGCTGACTGTACATGTTGAAGCATTGATGTACGTTGTGTAACCGTCTGTCATAATGCCATAACCTGTAGGAACAATGTGTCACACTTACTGCAATATAAAACAAACGACGCAGCCCATGGGCAGCCGCACTGAAAGCTTGTTGTGGCATCAATGTTCTGGAATAAAATTAAATTAATCCCTTCAAAACAATATAAGCTCTTGAAAGCTGCCACAAAGGCCTGACTGGAAAAAAAAAAATGCAGTGTACTGTATGTGAAATAGGAACAGATGCTTTTATGTACAAAATTTTTCCCCCCATGGAAAATCCTCTGATGCAACTGGATACAGCAGAAAGAGAACGAAAACCAAACGTGTACTTTTTCTAATTGCTTAATTAGTGGGCTGCAGTTTCCATGCCTGTGACGTCTGTCGTAAGAAACATACATGGAGCAAAAGATTTAGGAGTAACTTTGCTTTTGCCTACAAAAACCCCTTCTCTGGGCAGTGAACCAAACCTGCCTGGTAAGCTTTCCCCATGGATGCCCCATGTCCCTCTTCATGGCACTGCCAAGCTGGTGTTCCCACTGGCCTGTGAAATCTCAGAAACTCATTAGCAGGTTAAACTCATTAGATATTTTACACACACATGTATGTATGTGTGTATATGTTATCCACCAGCGACAATCATGACTAAGGAAAGGAATCTCTTGTAATAAGCACAACGGAGTGATGGAGGTCAATGGACGACCTCTACCTTGAGCAGAAAATTGAGGTTAAGGTTAAGGAGATGACCGCTGTTCATTATGAAGGGATCTTGATAATTCATTCCCAAATGAAAAAGCATAAGAAGCAAGTATTAGTCACTGTTTTTTCAGCATGCCAAGGACTTGACTCCTCAGTAACACTACAGCATCAGTTTCAAGGTGGTGAAGACTGTTGTCAGCCTTTTAAACATCTGGTCAGCATTGCTCTTGCTCAAGGTGTGTCTGAAGAACCCGCAGCAACGCTCTTGCCCTGCCAGTCTCGGTCTTCTCTCTCACTTGCCGCACAGGAAAAGGACAAGCAGAGGGTTGTGCACCCAGTAATTTCAGGCAAGTGGAAAAAAATATAGCGACCCATGAACTGAGTCACAACTGAGCTTTCATTCAGCAAATGTGACGTGAGAAAACAAACGGTAAGAGAAGTACAGAGATTCTGAGAATGTAGAAGCTCTCCTCTTACAGACATTCTCTCAAGGATATAGGGGCTCCAGTTCCACCAGTGCAGAGGGCGAGAGAAAGCTTTGCCAGTGTTTTCAGCTGACATCCGCAAAAAGCTAACAAAGAAGCTTGAAGAAAGATCTAGGAGGAATTTGGCACAAAATGTGCTTTTTAAAAAAAAATAAATCAGAGTTTCATGGAGGAAGATAACTTCCCATTGCACACTCACAGGGGAAAAATGTTTTTCTTTGAAACCATTATGATACAGTACAGATCACTGCTGTCTGAAAGCTAAGATAAATACGGCTACCCACAGTGTCTATCAGAAAGAATAATCACTTCAGAATTGCTGCACTGTCCGCCCGTAATTATTTATTTATTTAGACTGGCAATTTTGATATAGATCGTCTCATGGTGGTAAAAACCTTGTTGGTGGTTGTTCTTGTTTATCAACCAGGAAAAAAACCTTCATCCCCAAAATCTGCGTATAGCCTCAGTTGACTTAATGGCCTGTGGTGCATGCTCATCTCAGCTGGAGTTGGGTGACAATTAATTGCACCGTAAGATAATGCTCTTAACATTTGGCTCTCTCTTTCTGTACTGAAACAGGCCATTCTTACGTCTTCTGCGTAAACGCTAAACAGGATTTTAAGTTTTCTTTAGTATTCTTGTAAGAATTTATTTGAACATTCACTTTTAATGCATGCTGCCACCTTTCCTATGAGAGTAAGGTGCTGCGCATGGTTCCTCAGTGCTATCTCATAATAATAATCTCATACATTAAAATAGCTTCATCTCTCATTACTTAACACTGTTACAACTAGAAGTTACATCATTCAATGTCCCTACAAAGGCTGTGGACAAATGTTTTAGCTAGAAGTCTTGCGGTATTCTCACCTTCTTAATATGTGGATTACTATTTATACAAAACATCTGAAATTTTCCTGGGTGCGTTAGAAGACTGCTACTTATGTTACTATACTTAAGGTCACTTCAGTATTTTCATGATAAACACTTTATTTACAGATACCAGGCAAGAAATTTGTTGAACAAAGTCATAAGGGCTTCAAAAAAACCAACACTTCTAGCTGAGAGCTGTTCTTTTTTAATTTTTCTGTTATGAAGTTCTCTAAACCTTTAAGCCTATTGAGAATCTAGTTAGAGTCAATGGAGAAACCTCCAGGGGGAAAACTATAAAGCATTTAATGTGTAGTTCTGAGTTCTAGGGTCACAAAGTCTTACACTCTCTCTGAGGCAGAACTCCTAGAGTTTGTCTCTCAGACACATGAAAGCTACAAAATTGTATTAAATATTTACGTATCTCCAAAACGTATTTAATCTCTCAGTCTCTTCCACTGCCACAAATTGAACTGACTGTTTCTGAAGCTTCACACTCTGCCTGATTTCGTACCGACAGTGGGGAGATATCTCTTCTAAAACGTGCAGCTGTTGGAAGGTAACATGCACGGTACAAGCTGCATTGCAGGGTGCTTTTAGACATGCAATCTCTCCTCCTGATGTCTGACTCAAGATGCCCTCTTTTCTCCTCTTCCTTATGCACTGAGTGGGGTGAGCTGAGACAGTGAGTTTTCTTCAATTTTCTTTTTTCTTTTTTTTTTCTAGCACCTTTTTTTGGCTCCTGTGCTTGGAATAATGGGTATAATTTTCATTTTGGCTTGCAAGTGTGGGGAATCTCATCTGTTTCTTTAACGAAGTTTGTCAAAATTTGAATTGCTTTCAAATAACCTGTATAGAACAACCTTTGCACAGTGAAAGATGTAGGTGGGTAAATGTAGCACACATTCCTAAAATAGTCTGCTTTAATTCTGGCATAAATTTATGAAGTGTCGTGCATGCAATCCCTTCCCTCCATCCCCTCCCTACTTTAGTCCAATATGCCATTATCCGCCCTTTGCAATACACCATCAAAATGTGCTGCTTTGAAATCAGCCTGAGCTCAGGGAGGGAAGCAGTGCTGCTCCTTACCTTCATGAATCCCACCAAAGACATGGAGTTTGGGCCTTACTCGCCTCTGCACTGTGTTCAACAGTTCCACACAACCTACTCTTTGCAGCTCCTTTGGAACCCAGTCTCGAAATCCTAAAGGCAAAATGCAATCAATACTATCAATTTTCTCTATCCAGGCAAGGTTTCACGTAGTCTTTCAGGAAGTCATAATTCACAGAAGGTTTATTACATTATCTGTAGTCGTAACCTCTCCATTAAAGCACACAATGGCTTTTAAGAAATGTTTCACTGTCACTTTGTCTTCCTTAAGATTTCCTCCTTCCATCTGCATTAGTATATTTCTGGATGTAATTTTTCTCTTTTTTTCTACTTTTTTTTTTTTAAACTACTGGTTTAAACTCATCTTCTACCTTGAAACCCCAGGACATTTATTCCTGGCAGTGCTGCAGCTTTTTATCCCCTTTCCTCTGGCTCTTCCAGCAGTCAGCTTCCCAAGGCAGCTACGTGGGAAGCTCCTCAGGATATCCAATACCTGCGCCACCCTGAAGATTTAAAATACGGTCTCCCACAACTTCCAGAGGACCACGGTCTGAAGTGTCACATCACTGAGCTCCCGATCACCATCAACGAGCAACGCAGCCAAACATCTTCCATCGACCTACTGCCAATTGCCTGCGCTGCCCCTCGCTCCTACAGATAACACGGGGAAATGTGCCAAACTTGACATCAGCTACTCCGGAAGTCTGCTGCCTGGCCTGGGGCTGGGAAGGATCGGCAGGGCAAGCTGAACAAGGAAGACTAAAAGGGAAATCAGGAGCCACATCCATCTGCGGCATGTTCTACTGACTGCAGAGAAATTACACCCTGTGCCAAGTTTATGCCAGGCAGTAAAAACATGTTGTGACATAAACTTGACTGAATTTTGGAGAGAGCAAAGAGTCCAGCTACAGCTCTACATCCCTTAGTATTTACGTGATTTAAAAAAGCAGCATTTTGTCAATATTATAATGCAGGCTGAGACCTAGGCCCCCTCCTTTTAGGCACAGTACTAGCACCTGACCTGTGTCTGTAGTTAAAATATGGTGGCAACCTTTTGAAATTGAACTTCATTATTGACATCAAAACCAAAATTTAAGTACACTTATTCAATTAAAGCACACATTAGTGTCTGCAGCTTCACTATTTCTAGATGAACCCAATTCAGAGCAGATGGATTAGCAGCCCTTTTAAAATAGCACTCCTGAAACATTATAAATATGCTTGTGGGGCTTTTTGCTTCTTTGGGAAGATAAACAGATTAAAAGAGAGCTATTGAAAGTGTTGGCTTTCAATATTTGGTGCACTCCACTGTCAGCAGAGGATGCATTGCTGCTTTATCAAAGCAGCACACTGGTAGCTCTAGCAAGACTAATGAGAATTTGCAGATCATCTTACAACATTCCCTAAGTGGTATTAAAAGAGTAAGCAGGATATAAAAGGAATGGCAAGTACATTACTGGTCAAAAACTTTCTGGACTCCTTTTATCCTTAGCTCTGCTTAGATGCTGACTCTAACAGAATTGTGGTATAAAACATAAGCAGGCCTTAATTTTTGACTCCATGGCCACTGGGAAGTTCTATGAGAGCACTGAGCCACTCTAGTAGTGCTTAAACACTGATTTATAATGGCATCCTGCACTTCTGAGAAGGTTTTTATATTCACTACCATCTCAAAAGTCAGTGACTTCGTGTGATCATGTGGCGATCTGACCCCAGGATTTCCAGGCTTACTAAATCCCTGACAAAATCATGGTCTCCTAATAACAGTAATGAAGAAGAGACTGACACACTTTCTTATCTTTCTAAACCCTGTTTATAAAAGGCAGATGCTCAGTTTTGTTAAACCAACTCCAATATTTAACATATGGACCTAGACTGCTTGCCACATGTGTCTTAAAGAAAATCAGCAAAATTTACCTAAGTGAAAAATTTCAACTACTTTACAAAAAACCAAATTATGCATCCATAGACTTGTGCTCACCTGTCATTAATTTGATTACACAACAGTTATCTGAGAACATAATTTTACTTCTTTACAAATTTGCTGCAAACCATTTAATACCTTTAAAAATACCGTTACGTAGTTTAAGTTTACAAGGACGTTATCGAGGAGAATATGTAACTACATATTCTGAAGTCTTGACTGCATGCTCTAAAATTTTAAGGTCAAACACTACTGTAGTAGAAAAACATTTTAAAATTTTTGGTCAATCTTTGAAAAAACAACACAAGATTGGAAACTGTTTGGCAGATAAATAATGTTCTTAAATATAAAACATCAAACTATAATGGCTACGATGGCATCAGATATTTGATATTGCCTAGCTTAAGTTTAACAAAAAAATTTAGTTTTAGACAGCTGGAAGCTGCTAAGCCTAATAATCATTTTACACTTCTTCCAAAAAGGATTTTTAATTCATAGTTTTGAGTGAGGATATGAGTACAGCTTCTAGCATTATTATTTTTGCTTACTTTGAAAGTAAAAGTCTCATGCAAAAAATCACACACAGCTTGTGTTTCACTTACCAAGGGGAGGTCCATGTGTCATTAGTATATCAATTCCGTCAGGAATAAGGTTCCACTTGTCTAGTAAGGACTGACCTCTGGGTAGGTTAAAGCCCCATCCATTAAACCATGGTGTCCTTTGGGGGAAAATAAGATGGACTGCATCAGTGCAAAATAAAAAGTCTCATTCTCCCTCCCATTTTTCTGAATTAAAACAATTTCAGTGCTTCAGAGGTTACTTGCAGACAGCCTTTTTGAAAGGGATGACTCTCGAACAAACTGGATCAAATACATACATGCGCTAATCTGTATGGTTGGGTTTACATTAATATCCTATGCTCTTTTCATACTTCAAGAGTATTCAGCCCTGTATTTACTCACTAGTGAGAAAGGGAAAATGTTAAAATAACACAGTCTAAATATAAAGTTTTTTCCAAAATTTGTCGATGTTCAAATGTAAGAACTCCTTCTTTATGTCACCTACCAAAATGAGCAAGAATATCCTGGATTTTTTTTGGAGGCACGAGTCAATTTCTCAGGGCACCGAGCAGCTCATGGGAAACCTCTCAGCCAGAAGGCGGCAAGACCCAGTGGCTGTAAGCACCACCTGCACTGCGGTGTTTCACCAAACTCAGACTTGCTCCTTTTAGCACTTTTAATGTCAGAACGCTGTCACATAACTGGGCTTTGACTCCCAACACTTCTACAGATCAAGACCTTGTGATGCCCAGCCTCACAATGACATTTTCAAGAGAACTCCTCGTTTAAAAATAATTTGGCATTTCTTAAAGTAAACTGAGACCCTCAGTCTCCTCCATCATAGCTTAACATTGTTCTGAGACATTGGTTAACCATCAGTCCGAGCATGTAGTGATGAAAACCAGACCTTCTAGGGTATATATGTATACGTGTAGTAGCCAAATTGAGCAATTCTGTTGCAGGTATGTTTTAATAAAGCATTTCCTTATCAGGGAGGCACATAGAGCAATTGTTCTGAAGAGATACTGTAATATTTACACCTATTACCAACAGCTTTTTATACAGCTGCTAGTATTGTAATAACTTTAAGAGCTTTCATCCATGTGTGTCTTTCGTAAAGCTCTAGCAAGAGATTTCAATTTTGAGGTAGGATACTCCTTCCCTAGCCCTAAGCCATGTGGTGCACCTTTCTGAGAGTTCAGACTACTCTTGCAGTCTTCTATGTACCGCAGTTTTGAACACAAAAACTAAAAACTGAGGGGAAAACCAATGACAAACCAACCTTAAAGAAAAGCATACCTGTTAAAAAGAGAGAGGTCATTAAGAGTCCTAGATCATTTCATTATGTAACCTGCTTCCTGTGCCCTCTGAATTATGCATGTCCTCAGCTGCAAATACGCATTGAAGTGGAAATTTCCT
>NW_009697139.1:46730-92620 GCF_000703405.1 Apaloderma vittatum
TTACATGCGTGATTTTTATTTTTTTTAATTAAAGTATTTTGTTTTCCAGAGACAATAATTTGAGCAATAAAGATTATACCCATTTTTATGGACGGTCTGAATTCCTGACAATTGGCAGTATGGGAAAACAGCAGGCGCTGCTAATACAGGAGCAGGAAGGTCACTGGTGCCTTAATAAACAATAACAGACACATCCCCATGCAGTCCCAGTCCTACTGAACCAATTCTTGTCCCACACACACATAGGAACTCGTTCCACCTAGCAGACTTCCTAGATGCTGGATGAGCACTAACAAAAGATGGGAACATTAAATGTTAGCTCAAGATTTTATGTGAGCTTGGGGTTCCTCATGTGCATAGCAACGAAACTTGACCCCTCACTGCTGGCTTACTCTGCACCCAGTGAAACACCTAAAAAAGTTCATATGCTGTAAAGTGCAGTCACTGTGCCTCACACGAGGTTTGTATGCAATTGAATTAGAACTGAAGCATGTGTCTTAGCTTTAGCTATACCACAAGAGTTTCAGAAAGGTCAGTCATAGAAAAGCAGAATTTCCTTTAATTTTCCTAAGTTTTAACGTACGAGGATTATTACAACCTTCAGGGATGCAGTTTAAAGTTAAAATATGGTTTGGCTAAACATTCAACTGCTTAAAAAAACCCCACAAACACACAGTACATTTGTTGAACTTTTCACTGTCAATTAATGATTCTTTCCCCACTTGCATTTCTCCCGCAGACAATACTGTAGTTACTACACCATAGTTAAACCTGAAATGTGAAACCACATCTGTGATCTCTCTGGAGCTCTTCAGAGACTATGACTACAGAAAAACCTGGATTTGTCTGCAGGTTTTTTATTTTATTTTCTTCCGAAGCACTGGGGGAGGAGGAGGAGGGGAACCTGAGCTCCAATATATTCTTCATTCACTGGCCTCTGTAATTAGCTGTGACTAACAGGCAACACATGGGAATCCACTTGTAAGAAAACTTTCGGGAAACCTTCCCCATTATGCAGCATGTTCACAAGAAAAGATGATCCAGTCTTTAATACACTAAATATTTTCATACAGAATGAATAAATTGAGAAGAAAAGCAGGCATAACTGAAGAACAGTTGGATTACAGATTTTGTTCTCAGGCATTTAAAGCGTGAAGCTGCATTGCCTGTTCCATGGGGGTGCTGTGCTGGGCAAACCCAGAGCGTCTGCCTCTCGGAGGTGGTGTCAGGAAGCCAAGAGGAAAAAAGGCCATGTTCGGAACACCACTGCAAAAAAAACCACCTTTGTGGCACAGATTTGGGTTTAGATGAGATCACATGGAAGGCCATCCGATGTTTGCACTACGCTGTGGTGCAGTGCAGACAAAACGGAGCTGATGTATTGTGACTCCCCAGGGCGGACAGATGAATAGGTCTTTACCCCCAGCAAACTTCCAACGTGTGCAGGGAAGACAAAGCCAGCACTGTAGGTAGGCAGCAGCCTGTCAAGGGAGATCAGATACGGATATTTTATTCCTATTTAGTGTCCTTCTTTGCATATGTAAGAGTTAAATCGAGTTGCTCTCAACTTCTAAATAATTCAGAGGAAAAAATTGTGCATGTAGTTATGTGCCTTCTGCGACACATTCTCAAGCTGATTACTTACTGGGAGAAAACACCTCATATCTAGGAAGAAATGTGTGTAACGAACTTTGGCTGCATCCACCTGTGGTAAGCTGCAATCGGGTACAAATAAATAGTAAAGGCTACTCAGTCATGTTTAAGATCTGACCTGGTTTTCTTTCCTATGAAGCTCTACATTAAACATTTCATTTAACTCCTAAGACCATTATCAGTATACTTCATTTTTAAGTAGCTGGCAAGAAAAGAAAGCTATCAGCTGCCACAAGGGAGGCATAGATGTAAAAACCATAGGGATTAGCAATGAGAGATTACAAACGAGTCTGTCATTTTACGTTTGACAGACCAGAACTTCCTCACACCCGATGCCCAGTGTGACGTGCATCTCCCTTGCCTGGTGTCCGGGAGAACCTTAATTGAGCCCCTGCTCGTCAGAGCCACGCTGCACTGCACAGCATCCTTCACGTGCCATCAGACCGCCACGATATTGCTTGATCCCTGGCTCACCTGACAGCTCAGCCCTCCCCTGACTGCAAATCTTCCTTACCACCTAGGGACTGCAGCTCTGCTGGCACCAGATGTGACACAGGCAATGTCCTCATGAAAGGCAGACACCTGGCCCATCGGCACTCTCTTCGGATCTTCATTTCTACACAGGAATCCCCACAGATTCCCCCGCACCTGGCATTTTACAAGTTACATTTTCTGCAATTAAAAGAATGTGCATGCAGTAGGCTGTCTATTATCTTCAGATCGTGTGCTACGTGAGACGCAGACTTCACCTGACACAACACCAAGGAGGAGGGGATCTTGAGCTTTGTGAGAAGACTTACACTCCTTTTGCACGTGTGTTGGGAGAACCCCCTGAAGAGACACACGAATGCATCGGCTTTAACAGCAGAGCTGCCTCTGCAGCAGGTGATGGGATCTCCCTTCTCCCAAAGAACTTCGTATGGTTTTACTAGTTTACAATCGTGTTTTTTTAAAAAAAAAAGCACAGAGATGGAGCACTATTTTATGCCACAAAAACATCAACCGCTCCTTGGTGTGTACACCTCAGAAGCAACACTGTCACCTGGGGATAGTGCAGAGCCAAGGCCATGGTCAAGTTCATCTGGGCAATACAGGAATTTCAACTCCTTCTGGAACTTTATCATTTTACAGGATGGCATTTCCTATCACTTACTTTCATCTCTTCCCTGGCTCATTAACTTAATTACCTGATCCTCAGAGTTCAACAACTCAAAAGGTAAATGTACAATGCAACCTCCTAGATTCAGGTTTTCCTTTTACCTCCATCAGTAAATCCTTTTATTTTAATAGTTACTTCTAAATAGTATTAAAAAAATAATTTACCTCATGTTTTTCTAACCATTCATTTTTAAGGCTACCCAGTCTTTTAGGAAAGATTCAATTTTATCCTTAATCGAATGAGTAAAGTGCATGGGAGGGAACACTCTCTGTCTCTCTCCTTCCACAGGATAACAGCTGAGGGGGTGTCTAAAAGGCACCGCAGCAGGAAGCGCTTCTACACAACTAACAACAATTATGAAAAGCTCTTTATTTTTTGTCAGCATTCAGATTGAACACACAGATCTGCCTCACGAGGGAGAGAGACAGTTCCATTTGCAGAACAAACACAGTGGGACAGCACGCCCATACGGACGCCCAGACTTGTTCAGTTACAGGGCCAGCCTACCAACACACCCCCAAAGCATCGATTACAGTCCCACACCAAAGCCGTGGCGGTGAAACAGGCAAGCTGAGAATGAACTGCAAAGGAAGGGGGAAAAAAAAGTGACCTTCATGCCCAGAAAAGAAAAGCCTTTCAATCCCCCGTCCCCAAAGGCGGCGCACAACCGTTCGCCAGGGCAGAGCAGCACACGCGTGCCCGCCTGCCTGCAGTCAATGGAGCGAGCGTGCCCAGTGGGAATACACAAAAAGGGATTGTAGCATGGGGCGAAGGAGGAGAGCGTGTGTAATCACGGCAACAAAAGGCTGAGTAGGGCAAGTGCACAATGTATTAAGGAAGCACATTTTACAAGATAAGAGCTTCTATAAAGGCTCTGAAACTTGCCTTCAGTGCTACAAAAGCCTTTTTTTTTTTTGGTTAAGCTTTTTCTCACAGCGAATATTCAAATGCTTTTTCGTAATGTAACAACCACCAGGAAATCTTAAAGCCTAAATGATTTCCTGAAGGTGCTCATTATATGTAGTGTTGTGATACCAGTAAAAGGCACAGTTTGGTGGCTCGAGCTGTATTTCATTCCCAGTAGCATTTACCTGCTGTGCCTCAGCATCCCATTTAAAAAGTGAGGACAATAAGATACAACCGAAAGAGGCATCACAGGATCTGGTTCCTTCGGATTTTGCTTACCCTGCATCTTTAAACAGCTGAAGCTCTTACAAAAGTGGGTTACCAGTCCTGTGATTACATTAGCCATATTACTCTATGTATCTCCTTATCACTGACCTGCACAGAAATCAGGAAGTCTCTAAAACATCATTCTGCTATTTTTACAACGTTATGAAAACCTGAAGCTTCAACAGCTGCTGGCAATTTTTTTTTTCCCCAGGTTTTATCACTCTCTGTCAACTTACACACCACAACCTATAAACACTTGCTGGTTATCTAAACGACAAAACATTTGCTCTATGAAGCAGTTGTCCACAACGAGAAGCTGCAGTAACCACCTCATTGCCACAAGCGAGTGTGACCTGGTAAACTTCTGGCACAAAGCTGTTCTCAATTTCTAGCTCCAGTTGTGCAAATCGGTCAGTGGAGGTTTTTGCTTAAACTCCTATCAGATAGAGATCCACATTTAGATCTGTGAGAGCTGTGAAAGAAAAAGATAGGACCTTGCTTGACTACTGCCATGCAGCACATTCCAGAGATGTGCTGATCTGTCCTAAAACAGGGACAGATACAGGAGTAAGTGCAGCTTTAGCCATCCATATGGCTCCAAAATGGTATGTGAGAAGAATTCCCTCCTGCATCTTGCAGTTCTTGCCTCTTCCAGCATCTGGAGGCACAGCTCTGCCTGTGCAGAGGACAGCAGGATGCAGAGCACAGGGCCCCCTGAGGAGAGCAGTAAGGAACTTGTGATGAAGCAGAGGAGAGGACAACCCCAGAAAGCTAGTGGGCACTGGAAAGGTGAGGAGGGAAGTAGATGAACTTCTCAAGTTTATGACTCGGGCCACCTCTGCTTAAGTATCTGAATTGCTCATCAAAGAGGAAGTTTCCTTATGAGGTTTTTCAATCCCTAACTGCACTGCAATTATTTTTTTAGGGCTTTGCTTAATGAGATCTGGGAGATATTTTAATATGCCCAAAATATGAAAATAATTCAAACTTGACTCAAGGGCTAATTTCATTCTACTTTTCAGAAGAACAGAATTACAAAGGCCTACTAATAGGAGCAAGTATCAGACCTTGCATATTTCTGTGCTGCATTATAGCCGAGGATGGCTTGAAGGGTAGACCTGGTCTAAGCTAGAACCAGCCTCAGCTGGGTCCATACATTAAGCAGACTCTATTTCCCTGTATGGCAATGACAGCACTGTGGCAGCAGCTCAGGCATACGAAGTACCATGCTGGACTGATTTGCAGAACTGCTTCTCTCCCAGAATGGGCACATTGTCCCCTTCATTCGCACACTGCATTCCTGTGCAGGGTACATGCACCCTTGACATGTCAAACGATGCTGCAGCATTGAAAAGAGCTTGAACTCCTCAAATTATTACAGTAGAATTTTGCGGTCTTTGTGGAAGCATAGAGAATCATAGAGTATCTGCCTTGAGGAAGAAGCTCTCTGGTCCTGAAGCTCTACAACATAAATTGAATGTCCATTTTGAGGGACAGGCCAGGAAGAAAAAGGAAACAAAGGGGGAAAGAACTGATTCAATTTTGCTCAACAACTGTGCATGTTACACAATGATAATTGGGTTTGTTTCTTCCAGTAAACACAATCATAGTACACTACTTATATTACATCTTAAATGAATTTTCTACATGCCTCTTATTATCCATGCAAACTGACAAAACTTCCACCCCAAGTAGATCTGCAAGAAGGTTTTACTAGTAGCACTGCAATGACAATGCTAATTATTAAAGTAGAGCAAAAGCAAAAGGGAAGTAAAGACCTCTCCCCCAACACACACTGATGTGCACAGACTTTCGATCCATCCGGGCAGCATGTCTGTTTTGACGTGTAAAAAAGCAAAATCCGTATAGGTGTAATTACATCCAGCAGCTTCTGTTGGATATTTTATTTATTTATACAAGTAGCATTTGGAAAAATACTAACTGAAAGATAGCTGCCTTTAAAACAAGCAAGCTACATACCAGTGAACTGCAAGACAAATGTTGCCAGATATACGTAAAACAAATAAAACACTTGAAAGAAGTCAAGCATGCCTGCCTATTGGTGAATCTGGTTCTTGCTCCCATGAAATAGCCTCTAGAAATGTCATGGTTTTGAAGGCAACTTAAACCAGTATTGCTAGAGAGTCTCTGTAATTCCTTCAAAAGGCTAAACTGTCAGAGAACATGACTGCTTATTCATTAATAAGTGCTGAAGCCACAAAACAGAGGAATTCCAGATGCATATTTTTTATGTAGCATTTCGGAAGCTTTACCTAACTTAATTGCTTTGAATATACATAACTCACACCAATGTGAACCATGAGTCTTCCCCCAGGGGATTCAAACAGACGGGCCCTGCAAGAGCTCGTGCTGGTACAAGGGCTGATAATGGGTGTACAGGGGGGCTGTGGACCCTCCGAGCAATAACCAAATTCTTATCTACTCTAATTATTTAAAATCAGACACTGAGCTTGCTTATTGCCAGATGGTGCTGTTTATCTATAAATACCATCACTATTTTTATTTATGTTTTGCTCAAAATGCTGCTTAGCATTCCTGAAGAAGACACAGAAACTTTCCAGAATGCCTAGTAGGAAAACCTAACTAGGCTGACATGTATTAATCTTCTGTGCACGCACAGCCCACAATATTTAATTGTAAGAACTCATAATCTTCTGAAAATTTAAAGAAAAGGACGGAAACAGTTATAATTAGGCCACAGGTTACTCCCAGCATTTCTTGTCTGTTTGAAGCCTGTGCTTCCTTCTGTTTGAGCTTATTCTTGAAGCTGGATGTAAAGTCATTTATCCTTGCTCATAGATGAAACCAGCCAAAACAATCACGAGTTTTCAGTGCCACAATACAAGCTTATCTGGCATTTGGGTACAGTGTAAAATATTGCTGGACTTTAAGCAGTATTACTGGCTTACTATTTAACTACAAGGTTTAGGAAATTTCATTTATTTAAAAGACATGATTTGTTTTATTTTCTTAATTTATTACAGCCTACGCTTTGTGCAGAAATTTAACATCTGGCCTACTCTAGATTTCACCTTCACTGAAAACTGTGATCCTAGGTTGCAGCCTGCAGGCAAGTTAGCAACTCCCATCCAAAATCAGTGTTACCGTATTTGTCAAATTCTGTCAGTCAAGAAACTTTTAAAAAAGTCATTTGGGGAAAGGGGTGATTATGGATCTCCAAATACATATCACACCTCCTTCTCAGCTCAGTAAACCTCAGGAGACTTGTATGCAAACAAAGTTCACACGTACAAAAATACCCGATATTACATGCACACAACGTGTGCATGTGTGTGTATACATATGTATAAAAATACATTTGTCTCCTGTTGCTCCGCCTGTGACAAGGAGTCCAATAAATAACCTGAAGAAATGGCGCAATGTACTCCCAAACCAAACTCCAACTGCTGTAGCACTCAAGCATGACTCCAGTAATATAAGCTAACGTTTTCAGGTTATTACCTGGAGGAGCTGCCTTATGTATGAGCCAATTTAGCAAATCAATTAAAGTAATGCAGTTACTGGATCAACAGATGAATACAAAGAAAAGAAAAAAAAGAGACTGCGGGGAAAAAACATATGAGGGTCATAGAAGAAGCAGAAGCTGTTGAAAAGACTGCAGAGAGCATTTGGCCTCACAGAGGTAAAAGGAGCATTATTTTAATTGAAAAGGATCTGTTTAAACATGGGTCACGTGCTTTTGTTGGCTTCAAGATCATTAAACAATGAGCTCAGATTACAAGTGGGTCAGTTTACGCAACATTTCATTTTAGGCTCACCCACTGTCATGTTGTCCCTTCAAAGAGGTTCGTGGGAGATTACTACAGACCAAACAACAGTTAATTTGACTCTTCTGGTGGAAAAAAAAAAAAAAAAAGAAAAATTTAATTAGAAACCAACATAGTTGCATTTTTACATTGGGATCCATGACTCCACCTGATCAACAAAATGCTATTCATGCTCTTTCCAGTTCTCACCTCGATGGAGAGAGGATTTTGACCCCCACATCTCTCCAAAGCCCCATGCAACACCCAACTACTCCCAAGAGAGTGTTAATGGGATGTAATTAAGTGCAAGCAAGGTCCACCGGAAAAAAAAAAGATGGGGAAGATGCCCCTCTCACTGACCTCCAATCAAAACTCCAGGTTTTCTGAAAAGCCTTAGTTGTTTCCTAGTTGGATTGCAACGTAGTTGAAAACCCTCCATGCAGGCAGCTGAGCAAACTGCTTCTCCTGGAACCACAAAGCACCAGCTCCAGACAGGGGCACTGCCCGGTGGACATCATGCTGGTGTGACCTGATGTCCCTGGTGCTACATATGCTGTGCTATAAGTTCACAATTACATATTCATCCCTTGGGATCATATACACTCATATTTTTAAAACAACACGTCCAAATAAAAGTTGTGACCTTGTTTTACAAGTTCTCACCTGAAGTAAATTTTTTACTGATGAGTTACAAGCCTGTGAACTGGTGGTTTATAATAGAAAGGCAGACTGACATTTAAATAGAGTGGTACTAGAATAATGGCTTTACATTAGTACTTTATGGGAGGCTGAATAACCACAGAGTTAACGTACTGTATTTTCTGGCAATAAAAAAATCTGTTGAAAACAAAAGGTCATTTTATTTGATAACGTAAAAGAATTAGATTTGTATTGTATGGTCAAGAGAGGAAAGGAAAGATTAATTCTTAGAGAAGTCAATATATCAGGATGGCTAGGACTGGTTTGGTTTGAAGTCTTTAACCACATTGTAAAGCCTGTGGTTCATAACCCACAGCCGTATATTGCTGTACGCTTTAGGTTTTAATACAGGCCTCAGACTTCAGTCTGATCTGATAAAAATCTGAAACTTGCAGCAGGCCATTATGTGGGCAAACTATTCATTTTATATTCACCTCCTTGTCGTGTCAGTGCAGAGGTCATCTAAAGAGGGGGCCTAATTAATCAAACTGTCAGAGCCAATGAGGAGGAGCATGTTAATAGGACTTTTATTTCACCCAGGAAAGCAGTGGTCTGACAGGAACCAGAAAATATGGCCTTGATGTTGCTGTTTATTAGCAATGCTGAGATCAGTGGTAATAGGTGCCAAGCAGCCTATGCTTGATAAAGCGCTGGATGTCAAGAACCTGCACCAACCAGAAATTAGATTGACAAGAGGCAAGAATCTCGGCATATTGATAGCTACCAGAGAGCAGGTATGGTTTGGATACAATCGCAAAACCAGAACCTGCACAGGACACATTCTCATTTCTTCAAAAGTAAAGAAGAGAAAAAGAGAAAAAAAACCCACCAAAAAGAAACCCAAACCATCCCCTGCCCCCAAATACCAAACCCTACCAGCTCTTTTCCTGCACTCCAAGATAAGACTTTACAATATTAAACTCCTATTTAGCGTATACATACAAACACTGTGGCACCAGCACAGAAAAGCTCTAAAATTGGTACAACTTCAAGGATCACTTTGATGGGATCCCATGGTGGAACAAGGCGAGCACGCTGGTCCAGCCCTACCTCTTTGCCATCCTTCAAGAGGACTGTAAAAGGTCGAAGACCATTGCTTGTGCTAGATTGGGCACTCAAGGGGTTAAACCCTGGCCCCACAAAACACCATGATAATCGTAAAATAACTGGGGTGAAGATTTCATTTCTTACCCAAAGCCTTTCCACAAAATTGATGTTCTTAGCACAAAGTGCATGCCCATAGTAAAGAAGAAAACAAGCAAATCTAAAAGGGAGTGAGTGGGAGATACAGGAGATGCTCACAGTTTTTGAAGGGCATTGGACTCATTTTAGCAGCAGTCACGGCATTTGCTGTGTGGGTGATATATGTAAAATTTTAAATTAATTATTTTAGTAATGCACCCCTACATGATTTCTCAGTCTGCAATGTATTTTATACTTCAGGCCATGGTAGGCTTTATAATTAACTACTTTCTGAAGCCATTTTAATTATTTTTTCCCCCCAACACCATTATTTCCAAATGAATAGAGCGCTAACATTAAATAGCCTTCTAAATAGAGAACTGCAGGAATCTACTCTTGTAGGATAAAGTACTGAGAACCCCACCCCCCAGCAATGCCTCTAGAAAGGTTTAGGCAAAGAACGTAGCAGCTGGAAGGAAATGTGCTGCCCAAGGGGAATCAGGACACTGATGGGGCATGCAAATCCCTGCCTAAGTCAAAATTTTTCTTGGTAGAAGAGAAAAACTGCTGTGTTTATGCTGCTGCCATGGATGCAAATATCCTCATCCTGAATTATCTGCCTTCCCACCACCCCCTCCCCTTCTCCAAGAATACTCCATTGTCTGAATCTTCCTCTTAAAGCCAGCAATACTAAAATTGGAATCCAGTGATTCAGAACTGAGCTCTGTGCCTCTCACGGGGGTGAGTCAGCATCCCGGGCAGGCGCGCTCCGTCCCGGAGCTCACGGAAAGCTGTCAGAAAGGCAGGAGCCCAGGCAGACCGGCCTTGTGCTCTGCGACAGCTGCCCCTCGCCAGTGGACTAACACAATTTGGTCTACAAAGACTAGAGAGAGATTGCTTGCGGTAAGGTATTTTGCTTTGGCAGCAAAACCACTTGGAAAATCTCCTGCCTCTCTCCTGAGCCTTCCCCTGGTCCTCCATGCCACAGCCACTGCTCCCTTCTGGTGGTTCTGGTGAGACTGAGGTCGCGTCACTGACATCACCCGTGTTTAAACAACTATTGGATGATCCTTTCCATTATATGGCTTCACAGGACTCAAATCTCCAACAGCACAAATATGGGACTAGAGAATGGTAGTACTGGGCTGAGGACTGGTTATTCAGGGCAGGAACTGCTTCTCTGACAGCAAAGCTTTACCATCAACTACAGCTTTGAAGATAAAAGGAACATATGAAGAATAATTAAGACATTCTTCCCTTCCTAACCTTCTGCTGTTGACAATGCCCTTCTGAATGGCTAAAATTATATTTATTTTCCCTTACAGTTTCATACTAATTTAAACATAAGGCATGCCCCCTATACTTCACAGAAAATATGTCAGATTGAAAATAAATGCAGAAAGCTAAAATGTGGTCCAAATGACTACCTTTTGGAGCTTTAGATGGCTGTCCTCAGAGCTACAAGAAAAAAAATGTTGGCGAGTTTAATCTTGAAGGTTATAAGCCTTGTTTTTACATTTCTCAGTGGCAACCATGTTAAAAAACATATATTAAAGCCAGTTCACCATTAGCCTATGAAGTAGCACAAAAACTGGAAACTGTGTTAAGTGAGTATCTTTTTTAAAAGTATCAAAGAGGGTTTTTCTGCCGTTGACAATGTATTACTCAGCCATTCACACAGTATTTTAATAGTGCTAGGATTTTTTTACCTGATTGTACTATTAGTTTATTGGGGGGCAGGTCTGAATTTTTATAATGTCACACCTTCATTTACTATCATTGTGTAGTCAGACTATGACCAAGCAACCACTTCTTCAAAGTCTTTGCAAAAGGGTATTCTTCAAATTGCTCTCCTAACTTCATGGAGATATTGCTCTTACTTTGAAACAAAAGAAAAACTGCATGTTAATCCCAATGACATTGGTATAGGAATCCTACAGTATGATTAAAAAAAGGTCCTTTCTTACAGCCTCATTAAATCTAAGCCTCATTTAACTACTAGGACGTTTTTACAATGGGTTTACTGACATACTATGACAGATGTCTGTATAACATCCTTCAACAATAACCCCAACTACAGCCATAATCACAATGTGTATAAACATTGCATCAGTTTTAACAATGCGCTGTCGTGAATACTAGGAAGTGAAGTAACACCAAATACATTTTTACTAACCCCCACATCTCCAAACTTGTGTTTTGCTTTAGTTCCTTTTATTAGTTTCTGTTTTGTTTTGGGGGACTGCTTTGTTTTGTCTTCTCAGTGGGAAAAGAAACATTCCCCTTAAAATTATGAGAATTACGATGCTAAACTTTTAAAATATTACAGGATCCCTTTGAAATTTTGACCTAGGCAGAAAGGTTTCCTGAAATTTGATTCTTTAGAGATAAAAGGGTTGGCAGCAGGATGAAAGCAGCCCTACCCCTTTTTCCGTGTCAGTGAAATGAATGGAATGGCTTATGAATACATGTAACTCGCCCATTCAGGAGCCATGCTGGTGCCTATTTGTCCTGAAATATCAGTGTTAGGTTACTGTGCAAAGCAAAACAACTGTTAGCCAGCATAAACTTGATCTATGAGAACAATGAGGGTCACAACAAGGTTTCTGGACTTAACAAACTTTTCAAACTTCAGGGTAATGCAAGGAATTAAAGACATTTCTGTGAGAATCATGTTTTCAAAATGCCTTTATATATGGTCAGCCATTGTAACTCACAGTTGTAAGGACTAGAAATCAGGAGCACCAGAATTGTACAACAAACTAAAACTGAATAGGCTCAACTGCTTTCCTGTTCATGGTCAGCCTCTTGATGTAATTTCACATCAAATGGTATCGCAAAGCTAGACATGGTAAACCTACAGTATTTTCACTGGAGACTCAGGTCTGACATTCTGTCTAAATGAAATTTCCCAGTTGTCCCAAACACTTTTTATCTTATTTCCATGCTAGCAGTTTGAAATGTCACTATGTATTGCCACAATGACAGATGAGCAAAGGCACAAGAAAGCAACAGAGCTGGTGTCTCCAACGAACCATTCCTGGCAAACATGAAAATTTACTTTTGCCCCTGGCTCCTGGTCTACTCCCAGGTATCAATGGCAACAGGAGCAAGCTCTGCAATGTGCACGGCTTTATATTCATCTACATATGTACAGGCATACAGATGTTATTAAAACCAACACTAAGGGTCAAATCTTGCAAATATTGTTTTCTTTACTAGCACAGGTTATCTCACTAAGGTTAGTGAGAAACTGACAGCAATAAACTCCCTGCAACACAAAAGGCTGAGCCGTGTGGCCATAATACATATTTTATGTGGATTAACAGACTCAAGCTTGGACAGTATAGTTAAAAAAATAAAGACAACATCCTTCAGAAAACCTTTGCTTAAGAGATGATGCCTCCTGCTCACTGGGATATCAGAATCTGCAAAGACTTTCTTGCTCGTGTCATAGAGCAGGTAACCGCTAGAAGAAAAATAGATGGCTTTATATTACCAATTATCACCTAAATATTGCTTATGCTCTCTCTTCCATTTGAGTAACTGTTCACTCTGAATAACACTCCCGTTCATCTCACCTCAGTGAGACAGGAGACATGCCACTCACGGCAATGACTTCTGAGCAATGCTAAAAACGGAGCAGCCACCTCCCTCCAGGAACACTCTGCACCCGCCCCAATGCCTGCGAAATGCTGGTCTAATGAAGTGGATGTTCAAAATTTCACTCATGATTTATTTTTCAATAACTCATCTCTTGCTGTTGCACTCTTTGATATTGCTTTGCTGCAGTGAGCGCAGAAGATATGAAAAGGTGCATTTCTATAAGTAACCATCCACTTTAGAACTTCACATTCTACCCTTTCCATAAGGCCCGGCTGCCATCTGTTCTCTGATATAAGCTGCTATTCAGCCTTCACCTGTTTCGGTCCTCAGAAGAAATAATTTTGATTATCACAACACCTTCTGCATAAACAAACCTAAAACCCAACAAAAGGTAGAGGTCTTCATGATCTCTTTTACAAGCATTTAGAAGAACTTTGAAAAGAACAAGTAGGGCAGAAATAGGGTTCTGTACTACATTTTCACTAGTTTCCCCCAAAGATGTAAATCTATACAACTGTTTTCTTTAACACACAACCGAGACCCCAAATAATCAGTCTTCCATTACTGACGTGATACGAGTGAGACATAACACATTTGGGGGATATATTTTCAGAACTCAGCAGTGGGATGCATCTGAAACCTTCTTCTTCTACAGATGCAGGAGATGACCCGTCCCCAGGTGCCCAAGCCACTTCCCTCGCTCACCATTCCCACCGCTGGGAGAAGGAAGGCGTAAGGGAAGCAGAAGACTGGGGGATGGCGACCTCAGTTCATTCAGTACTCAGGCGGTTAAAAAATATCCTCAGAAAGTCCTCCTCACTCAGGAGACGTGAATTAAACACTCTTTAAAGACCAAAAATACCCCCAGAGGAACAGGCTCACCATCCCCTTACAGGCAAGGCAAGTAACTCTGAGTGCACACACTGAGAATATATTCCAAGTATTTTTTTAACACATGTATATGAACGAGACATGCTATAGTACATGCTACACAGTTATAATCAAATAAAAAGTACATAGAAAATGAGCATGATTTGGGATGTTAAAGTCACCTGACATACTCACATATCAACACATACAACTCCTTATCAAACTCTGTTTATCAAATGTTAGCGCAGTTTAACTCCTGCTTGTAAAGATGAACTTTCAAAAGGGAGAGCAGTATTCAACTTTCTGTTTCGATGTCTATTGCTTAACTGCACCTTGCATTCAGACAGATAAACTAGCAAAGCATTCAGAATACAAGTTATTTGCTGGCTGTCATTACGCACTGTGGAACGCTCATTTGTAACACTTTTCAATGCCTAAGTCACTGCCGCAATACCCTTACCGAGGTAAGTTTATCTCTGTGGTAGCTTTATTTCTTACATTGCATCAGGAACAAATACAACCTGTTATTACTAGGTACAGTGAGTGCAAAGCTATATACTAGAGTCTTTGTCAGCTAAAATTAGCTGTTCCAAAGTTAACTGTTTGGTACAAGCTAGTTTGCTGGGCTCTTTTATAGGCAATGGAGAGAGACAAGCGGTTGCAAGGGTACAACTTGTCCATGGGCTGATGGGTAAAGCAGCTAGGGTGGTGCTGGACACAGGTGCCACTTTCTACCCACTGAGGAACTCTTGCTTAGCACTTCAACTCAGCTTTTAAATACACAAAAAGCCAAACAAACCTCAAATCCTCAAAACAAGAACAAAAAATCTACTATACCTTAAGGAATAGCATGCATGATATAAAATAAAGCTTCTGCAAAAATGTGGCGAGAAAGGTATTTGTTCACATGAGTGTGCATGTATATATATACAGCATATAAAATCTGACACCTAAAAAAAATATATACCAACTTCTGGCAATATTGAAAACCCTTCAGCATGTTTCTTCTTTGAAAGCGTGCAGTGCTTATAAGAAGGCAACTGTGATGCTGCTTTTAAGCTATTTTCGTAAGGGCTCTTGACAAGCTTCACATAAAATATTCAGCATTGATGCTTTCAAGTCCACACAATTTAACTTAAAAAGCTCTCGGTCTTCAGCCCACATTATAAATAGGGTTATTATAAAGGTGGTGTGTGGATTAGATGCTTTCACTTACCCTTCCCATCTGCCTTTCTACAACACGATAGCATGGGGACTGCATCACAAACACAAGCAAAAACTGAAAAGTATTTCTTTATGGAATTATGTAGTGGAAGTTTTAATAGTTTTTAAGAAATTCAGAATAATTTCACTTACTGTTTCAAGTAGTTATGTTTAGATCTCCAACAAGTAACAGTACAGCTGAAATGCAGTTGGAATTATAAGGGTCCTCTATTTAGTCCTCTAGTATGAAACCATATTGGCCATATCTTTCATATGGAACTTCAGAAGATATCCATCAGAAAGTTATCTAGGGGCTACAAGTGTATCTAACGAGTTTTCCAAAGAACTGATGCAGCCTTCCTGCAGATGCCAAAGACACTTGTACGACTGAGTGCTTTCTGCATGGATTTTGAAAACTGATTCTCGGTCGATCCACACCAATTTTGCTAGCTCACATTAAAACTTCTAGTTATCTTAGTTTTCCACTCAAGTTTTCTATATTCCTATCCCAAACTACACTAATCAGAAATTTTCTTTATTATTTGTTTCTTCGGAAATCTGGTGTCTCCTTCCACTCTCTTTCTAGCCCTGCCTCCCCCTTCTCCCCGCTCAGTTTGGTACACTTGGGAACTTTATCCTTGATAATAGAACTTCATCACAAAATAGGGACTAATAACATTATTAACTTCTACTTGTGTTACGCAAAGATACTTTAACTTCTGTTGAACTCAAGCTATAGGAAATAGTGATCTCAAATTGAACTTGATAGATTATATGGTCATTGAGTTATTTCCTATAAATATTTTAGATAGCAATTCTATTATTTCCAAAGAGAAAAACTACTTAATTATCAGGGTCTTTTCCTCCCACTATTCAAGGAAACAAATATACTTTTTTAGCATATTT
Organism: Apaloderma vittatum; assembly: GCF_000703405.1. Lineage (NCBI taxonomy): Eukaryota > Metazoa > Chordata > Aves > Trogoniformes > Trogonidae > Apaloderma > Apaloderma vittatum. The sequence goes on from NW_009697139.1 coordinate 62,970, forward strand.
AAAGGTACTAAATAATGAAAACCAGTTCACATAGGGTAATTATCAGAGATAATTATTTGATAGTTCATTATGATTACTACAGTAGATTTATTTATAATAAGTGCCATGTTTTATAACATGGTACCAAAATCAGATACTACTTTGTAGCCAAAAACGCCTCCTTTGGCATTAGCAGACTGAAAATCACTGCAGCCTGTTAGTCCAGTCCTGTTAAAATCCAGACACACTTCTCCTTGCTCTAACGGTATTACACAGCCTCTGCAATCAACTTCCTTGTCCAAAGCCACCCGGGTCAGTCTGCTGTCTTACAAGAGCTATGTAAGCACACGGGTAAATACAATTTGCCGTTTTCTGTGTTTTATAATCTACCACTTAACCTTTACACATATGTTTGCCAAAGCCTCCACAAGCACAATGTCTTAATAACGATGTAAGGCTTACATAGTAACTTCTGCTTGACTGCAAAATACATCAAAACAGAGTGAGTCCCTGGGGTGAACAACATCTCCTGTCTTCTCATCCCAGACTTGACAGTCATTCACAGGGACTGAAACTTCATCTTCCACTGAAATGAGAAATTGGCCTGTTCACTTAAACCATATCAAGATTTAATTGCAGGGGACTATTGGCAAGATGTTTAGTGCAGAGCTACTGCACTGAAGATAATGGTAGCAAAATGCTGGAAATCCATGACAGTGGAATCAGGAAGACCAGACCAAATGGACAATGAAGTCAATAGAGAGATGAAGTCAGCTCTGGGGCACACCTTGCTTACAAAGCACCATCATCTTTAGAGAGAGTAAAATTTTACACAAAGGATTAGAGGTACGTTACTGATTACAAAATCCACAGAGGATAAAATGTAGAAGAGAAGGTACAAATGGTGAAAACATAGCGAGGAAGCAGGAAGAGAAGCAAGATCACGTTTCCACAAACATGCACCGTCACTGACACACACTCAAGGAAGCTGTTCAGAACAAATGATTTTTTCACACTGAAATTTGCTGAAAATAAGCAGAGAAGTTCATCCTCCAATCTCATCACATATTTAAGAAATCAAGCATAGAAGCCACAGTCCACAGACCTCTTTGCTTCAAGTTTTAACAGCAACTTTTCCACGTGCAGTGTATCTGATCAGGAGCCACAGACCAGCAGCATGAGATGGATCTTCTGCTCAGAGCCCGGGGAGCTCCTGGTGCTGCTCGGCTGCCTTGAGGGCAGCTTGTTTTAAAGAATCACCACATTAACGAAAAAACCTACTTTCTGGAAGAGAATATCAAGAATGATCAGTTTCTGTACCTTTGCCAACTTTGCCCTGTCTTGTCGGCTTTTGCTGGAGTAAAATGAATTCACCTGAAATATTACCATCAGAGTGGGGCGAAAGGGAAGCGCAATAGAATTAGAATCAGAAGTACTACATGAAAGCTGTGGTATGAAAGTTACCAACCCCTCCACCCCCACCATGTATTCCAACTAGAATAACATCTTTTGCTCATGCCAATATTTACCTACATTTAAAAAGGGAAAAAAAGGCAGACCAACTTTTAAATTATGTACCATGATTCCAGAAATTATTAATGCTTCTTGAAAGGAGAGTTAAGAACAGCAAAAAAAAGAAAATCCTAGAGTATTGTAACAGTGTAGAGTTTCTTCTTGAACTAAAGCTCATTCCGCAAACAGTAAGATTTAATGGCTCCCACTGTAAGGTCAGCTACCAAATTATGTTTATCCAAGATTTTTAATGCACGATACAGCATGACGCTTCTGTACGAAAGGCCAGCAGTTTTGACAAGAAAGCCGAAAGACACAAGGAACTTTTGTTACAGAAACAAAAAAGGCAAACATGAAAATCTACGTGAGATCCCTGGGGAAATCTTACCTGAAGTGCCTGCTGCCCATCAGCCCTGACAAACTGAATCCATCAGCAAGAGCACCCCCCAACCCCAGGAGCTTCTCCAGACCTCACGAAGAACATGACAGCGCTCCAGATTTGCAGCTGTACACACGTTCACCAAACTAATCCAAATGCATGTTAAGTGTGTTCCAGACAGCAACAGGCAACTCCAGAAGTAGAGAAACACTGAAGTTTAGCTTATTGTGTGTGCAGTTTTATTTTGCAGTGTGTGGGACGGCTTCTTATTATTTGTTGCTAGTTTTCACTACTCACGGTGGCAGAAAGCTGACGCCTTCACTCCTTTATCACTTGCAAAAGGCATTCAGTCTCCAAAAATACTTTTGACTGTACTGACTGGTTGCTTTCTTGTGCAATTTTATTTTAAATGAGTTTCCATGGAAAAGGTTGTTTTGGAATACACAATTAGAATAACTAACAACCAAAATTAAAACAAAAACGTGGTATAATGCCATTCAAAAGCTTCAGCGCACTGTTAGCACAACCTTCTCGTATCGTGCCACTAAACACAAACCCAAATGTCATAAGCAGTTGCAACCTCTAATACAAGGTGGGGCAGAAATATTCTACCAAGTAGCTTGACAAATGACTTCTCTGTTCTCTTCAGTAAGTTAACCACAGATGTGCTGCAGAAATTCTTAAGGTTCAAAGAGCAAATGGTGGTGAGGAGATAAATTTCTGATTTAATTAACATGGATTTTTGAGTTTTTACAAAAACGAATTATAGTTTATATTAAGTGTATGATTACTGTTTTGGACAAACAATTATTTTTAATACTTACTCTCAATCTGTAACTAGCCACACAAACTCTACACTTACAATAATATATTAAAATCATTAATAACCTACAAAATAAGCAATGTTGTAAAGTTAAAAGTCAAGTCACTGAAATGGCACAAGTCCCCAGAATAAGCTCTTAGAATTACAGTTTGCTGAAAAATAATTTTCCGGGATTAGTTTCTGCTTTTGGAGGAGATAATGTATTTTTTATTTTAGCCCATACAAATAGTTCATATTAATGTTTGATTCAAAGGAAAAAATAAAAAAAAGTGTGGGAATCAGAAAAACAAAGGTACCACCTGCATTTTACGAATAAAAACTAAGTATGAAAGACTAGGTTCGTTATCTCTGCAATCTTGAAAGACTAGCTTGACCAGGAACAATAGATTAGTTTTTAAAAACTAAAGAAAGATAATATGTTGTCCTGTAAGATAAAATTTGCTGTAATTAACTTACTTTTTCTTTATGCATTTAGAAGTCCTAAGGTGATTTTATTCTGGTAAAAGAACAAATTTTAAACTGTTCTCTGTTTATTAAATTAATGCTAATAATTTCTATTCAAAGACAGCTTGCATTAATGACCAAAAAAAGTTTTTAAAAAATAATTAATCATTTCATAACCAGGAAAATGTTAAATGTATATTCAAAAAAATACAAAGAGTGAAAATGTAAAATAAAATAATTACTCTAATGTATAGTAAGCTATAGTGTTATTTAAATAAGAGTCAGCAGGACACTGTCCAAAGCTGACAGGAATAAAATGTTGCCTATCAGCAACAATCACTTTCTTCAAATACATAATCAGTCACAGATTTTTAAGAAGCACAATAGCAAAACCGAGTATAGCTAATTACAAAAATCACTTAAAGCCAGGCCACCCTGAAGAAAGCTCTTTCTTTTACAAACGGGTAACCTGGCAAACAGTAACATTTATTTTTTCCATCTGCTCCTGAGGTTTTCCCCTAAGTAATACTGTCTTCCTAATCTTTCTACAGCTCCTTTATGGTGCCATCCAACGCTCTACTTCCCACCGCATGCCCTCGCCCTGCACCCTGCCCCTGTTTATCTACCTTATCAGCTCAGGAAGAAATTTCGGCAAAACTCTTCCCCTGGTCACCGATATCTCTGGGAACCAAACCCATTAAGATATTTTTGACCCTTACTCATGCTATTTTAACTGTCTGTTGTACAGGAAGGAACTGATAAAAATAGGACTACAATGCCCTTACAGAATAACTAGCAGGAGGCTTGATTGTGATTGATGCCTGAATAAATATACAATAACAGGTCCGGCATTTCAACACCGCTTTTGATAGAAGGTAAGAAGAAGTGTCGGTTTTCACCGCCTGGACTGCAGGACTCTCTTCTCAAATACCTGGGAAGTGCCTTTGACTGAAGATTGAACCTTCTACTTTCAGTCTGTTTTTAAACAAAGAGTGGGAGGTGGTTATTAGTAGGTAGGAATGAATATTAGTATTATTTTCTGAGGTACAAAGGTGCGTCTCTTCCCACAGGTGCTTATGTGTGGCCCACCCCCAAGTTCAAATGAAGGTCTACATTCCTTTGAAGTCTAACTATGTTCCCCACAGATACTCCATGGGAAGGTGGGTCTGCTGGAGAAATAAGCAACATCCTAACAGCTCCATGCAAAAACAATGGGCTGGACCCAGTATTTGGGGTGGAAGAGGGAAGGCTGGGATTGCCCAGGTCTTTGACAACTCATCACTTCCTTGAGAGAAGGTCTTAGCAGGCATTTGGGTACAGTGAAGGCATGGGAGCCAGTCCGTTGCTGGGTCTGGATAGCAACAAGAGCGCACAGTATTTCCAGCAAAGAAATGGCTTTTCCTGACTCCACTGTACTGCAGTACAGCCTGAAGCTTATCTGCATTCTTTCAATCTTTCTTAATAAACAAATTATTAATGAGTGATGCACTTACCATCCCAAAGAGAAATTTCAGCAGCGCACAGTTTTTATTAACCTTCCTCTTTTTGGAGAAGAGGGTTTCAAGTGTCCTGAAATCACACGTTATCAGCTCCCACTTCAAGTAACACAGCTATCTATTCCACTTCAACAGTATCTCAAATACGCCCCTTCTTATCCTGCAAAAAATAGACACCTACTTAGCTTTCCAGTGCAATGATCCAGCCAAGTACTTCAGCAAGTACACAAACTTCAAGCAGGCAAACAGTCCCACCGGCTCCTTTGAAACCATTCATGAAAGTAAGTCTGTGTCTGCTGAGTACCTTGCTGGATCATCTTGCTAAAAATAAGTGAACAGTTATACTTGGCAGCATTTTCAAGGTGCTTCACATGTGGAAACTACTGTCCAAGTGGCAAGCGGCGAGGAAGGCACATAAATATTACGAGTCTCTTCTTGTAGATGAGGAAATTAAGGCAAAGAAACCGGTTACTTCCTGCTCCTTGTTCAGGGAGACAGTGTCAGAGCTGGGACTCCCCTTCCCTGTTCCTGCACCCACATGCTCCATCCTTCTGGCATCCACGTGCCTCTCCAGCTGGAAGCACAGTCAGCACACACAGCAGCTGCCTAGCAGTCTGCAAACAAACTTTAAAAACTGAGTACTACAATCTGCAGCAACTAATATAGATCAAATACTAAAACTAAAAAGTCACATCTTTAAACTCCTGCTCTGTAGGTGATCCTGCTCTGCCAGGGGGGCTGGACTAGATGATCTTTCGAGGTCCCTTCCAACCTTGGACATTCTGCGATTCTGTGAACATATCTGCACAGTATCATTAAAGAGAAGGCCCAGATCTCTCTGAAGCTACATGTCTTTTACTGACATAGCAACCATTACTTTTGAAGGCATTTCTGCCACGCACATGTGACCGCCTCTCACAAACTATGGACACCTTTCCAGTGCACTCTCTCCCTACACCAAGAATCCACTGCAGGTCTCCTCCTGAAGAAATAAATTAATTTATTGCACCTCCCTCTTACCCACTTATCTTTCAGAAATATGACTGAATTATTTCACAGCAGTCACCTACGTGAAATTGCCTTTCATGTACATGTCCAAGTGCAAATCACATGGCTTTCTGATGCGAGGATACAGTAACTAAATGGATTTCTCCTCAACGGTTCAGGACATTAAGAACACACACCAGCCAAGTAATACTGTTCGAAAATGTATCACAGCCACTTTCCACTACCTGCTTTACACAGAAAGCTCTTTAATTCAAATGGGACATCCTTACATTTACCGAAGTACAAAGCTACACACCAAACCAAATTATTAGCAGATGTCTCCGAAGTACTAATTCTATTCTGAAGTCATCGTTCAACAAGACAGTAAACCCCATTTCAGATACCTGGCACTAGATCACAACTTCATTGACCCCCCCCCAATCAAAGCACCTGATGCAAAGCATCTACCGGTTATGAACTTGGCCAGTTCAGAATCAGTAGCACAACTGCCAGAGGAGTCGCATCCTGCCCACCGTCAGCACGTGCACCCGGCTTCGAGTTCTGAGGAGTGAATCCTGAACCCGGCTGACGTGGAAAAAATCCGTATTAACGGGTAATAAGGCAGAGCTCAGACCCAGTATTACTGACTGTGGCACTGAGATTAAGTTGCTTCCCAGCCTCCCTTCCCCAATTTCAGTGGGATTTAAATGCTTGCAGGGTGAAATCAAAATCACTATGTTTAAAGTCTTTTAATACAGCATCTCATTGCTCAGTGTCACTGGAGAACTTGCCCTCTTCAGCAGGGAGAAGCAAGAAATCCTGTCTCGGAGAGATCAGCGATGTATGTATGAGCACCGTGCGCACCATGAGTGATTTCTGTGTTGAGACCACAGTACTCCCCAGGCCTAACCAACCAAAAGGTAGGAACAAGTGCTCTGCTTTTACATTACTATAGCTCTTGACTAGCACACTCATAAATCAGGGTTGTGACCCATATTTTAATACCTTTTCTTCTCCCAGTTATGATGATTCAGTTGATTTGAGCATTCCACCCAAGCTGCAACAAAAGAAAATCACCACACTACACTTTATAATGTAAAAATCAATTTTTGCACAGAGCTTGTAAAATCAAGCCAGAGATAAAAGAAAGTGAAATTTCCAAAAATTGTTTTTATTCAACTGCTGATGACACAGCTTGTTAATCAAGTTCATACAGATGCACACAACGTAAATGGTAAAAGACATGAAGCAAAAGATTTTTCCTATTTTAATTCAAAATAACTTTGAATTTGAACGGAATATAAATTTAGTGGGCTACTAACCTAGTGATGTACCCCTTAAACTGCATGGAAAGAAAACACTTAAACCCAGGTTGAACTTCAGCAAACACATAAAGCTTACAAATTTCACAAGAATGAAAGCGTGCACTTAAAATTAAGGTAAGAGTTTACTGTTGCTTTTGCAAACAGGTGAATGAAATTTTAAATATTTTATATATATATATATATATGTATGTACAAAATTACAAAATAATAAAACTCGGCCCATGAGGAACGCTGACAATTCAAAGCTTGAAATACTAGCAGAAGAAGTCGATCTGGAGTACTTTTTGGTTTTAAAATCAGATCCTGGAAAAGCAGTGAGAAATGTGGTGCTGTTCCATACACTGTGAATTAAGGAGTGATCCTAAGAATTATATTCTAGTAAGTCTAAATTCAGCACAGAATAAAATTACGGTGTAATTGGGGTGGGTGGTGGGTGAGGTGGTGGAGAGAATTATAGCCACTCATCTGCTAAGATTTCAGAGTGCTCCAAAACCATTGCTCTATTTCATCACATTTAATTGTCGTAAATATATTAAATTCAGTCAAGTCAGTAGATTAAAATAATATAGTAGACTGTATCATCCTAGACATTGGCAAAATGTGATACAATCCCTTTTCAAAAACCTAAAATTGGCTTGCCTGTGAGGAGTATCACACAGACGAATAGTGGCTAAAGGGCTATAAACAAATGATTGCAGCAGCACAAGGGAGGTGCTAGTGGATTGCCACGGGGATTGGTATTAGGATCAGTTTTATTTAACATCTTTATTAATGATCTGGAAGAACGGGTAAACAGTACATTAATTAAATTCACAGATTTCAATACAGCGAGAGGTGTTATAAACATGACAGTGGGGAAAGAAACTATGCAAAGGGAGGTTAGAAACACAGAGCAGTAAGAAAACGGGATTCCTTCCAAAAGAAAGGAGGCTGATACATATGAGAAGAATTAAAAAACATAAATAATCAGTGAGAGCCCAAAAGCCGTGAAGATAAAACAAAGGACCTAGGGGCAGCAGCTGACAGCAAATTATGCACGAGCCTGCAACATGAACAGCATAAAGAATAAAATGATCTGGGCTACACACATGGATGTATCACAAGACATCAAAAAGACAGTGTGACGCAAATCTGGATTTTCTGCAGAAGCAATAAGACATACGGTCGCCATACAACATCAGATCAGTATTTTAACCAGCCACGTAGCTCCACTCAACACACAGCACATCAGTGATGTCCATGCAGAATCCTGGGGTTTGGTTCTGAGTCTCTTGTGAATTTCTTGTTGTGGTTTGTTTTTTTTTTTTAAAAAAAGGGCACCAACCAACCAAAATCCAATACACAGGAATATAGAAAAAACCTCAGAAGAAATAAGAAAGAGCAAACGAGAAAACTACAAAAGGATTACAAAGACTTGCGTATATAAGATAATTGACACAGGGCCCGAAAGGTACAAGAGTATAAACGTCACAAAAGGTACAAGAGACTTACAGGCTCATCTCATCCAATATAGTAGAGTTTGGATTTTTTAAAAAAATGAAATTAACACAGGAAGAATATAAGTGGAGTATTAATTCCCATGAGTAACACCTACTACACTAAGGCACAATCTCAAAGGGCATGAACTAAAACTCTTTTTCTTCGTGCATTAAACTGGACAAAACATTCAAAAACACAGGAGACAATCCTGCGATGGCAGAATGACTTAATGGGTCTTTTCTATCTTTAACTTCAAAGATTCCATAAGAGACAATAAGCAGAGAGACAACCCTCTGCAAAATTATATCAGTGCTAATCAACCAGAGAATGAAAATTAAATCACAGTAAAGTATTTTCTTCTTTGTAAGCATTAGCATTAATCACATGCAAAAGTAAAATATTAGTTAATTTCATCCTCTGTGCCTTCCAGACTCCAGTCAAAATGAATCAACGCAGGACAAGTAATTTCTCTGATAACTGGGGAAATGATAAGGAAGGAGATAAAAAAAAGAAAAAAAAAGGAGGAAAGAAAGAAAGAAAAAAACGAACAGTAGAAATAGCTGCTGAAAATGAAATTGCCAAAAGGAGATTAGACAAAACCACTTTAGGGGGCCTATTTCTTCTGAATTCCTAATAAGAACAATATATGTAAAATTTCACCATGGTGGTTTTGAAATCAAGTATGGCTAGAATTGGAGAGAAAACACCTCGGATAGTACAAACTATTACTATTTTGTTTAAATGGCTGTTATTACTAGCCTGTAAGCCTCTGCAAAAAGCTTTACTACGTGGCACCTCCAAACAGTTAGTTCTACGTGCCACCTCAGTTTGATGCATGGAGAAGAATGTGACAACCCAGGATCCCAGCTCCTCCTCAACCAACGTGACAGTGAGCAGGCACGGTAGATTTGCAAGGTAAAATTCCAAGTCTGGGAACTCTTTCTCCCCAGTTGCTGCGGGACCAGTTACTTGGGTGTGCATTAAGCCGCTCACTTGGCTACTGGCGTCAGGATGCTTTCAGCGATGAGGCAGGACCGAAGGCATCGCGCCTGCACTGCCTCAGCCAAGGAGGGAGGTGTCACCCTGGCATTTAACTCCGTTCTTTAGGCCACAAAAGGCCAAACTGGGCAAACCACAGCTAATAAATTGGTTTGTAGCTGGGGGTGAGGCAGCACAAAACCTTTCAAACCACTGGTGAAATAATAGCACAAAGTGGTAAAGGTCCAGTTCTCAGCACAGCCACCAAGGATTGAGGTGTGGACGTCACTGGAAGTGAAGACTGAGCCAGTTTTGCAAAGGTTGGGAATTTAAGCTTGTGCACGAGAGAAACAGAGGCATGAGCCTTGGGGATACAGGAAACACAGGCACAAACAGAGCGAGGGGCAAGCACTGCAGCTGAGACAGACCCTGCTGCCTCAGCACCAGGCCTTTTTCCAGACAGCAGCCTAAGTTCATTAGTTCAGTGGCAGACATTATCAAGCCAGCAAAGAAATACATAATCAACATAGTGAAAACTTAAAAAACACACAACCCACACCCAAACCCAAAGGAACAATATAGAAAAAAATATACTAGAGGTCTGTTTTGTTTCTTCTGATACACTCTAAAAATAGATACTTCCCTCCTACAGAGAGGAAATATTGTATTTAATTAGAAACATAAATCATTATGCTTTTATAGTTAGTAATATATTCTATAATGAATCTAGATTAGTTTCTTGATAGACATTGTTTATTGTTCAAATTTTATGATAAGTTCTAATAATGGAAGAGTTACACAATAGTTCAGTTTGGGGCTTTTTGTTTATACCCCACCATCTCTTAGACTATTTTTTTTTACATACACAGCAGAAACCTCTCTGGGTTTCTACCTAACTGCAGAAAAATAAACACTATCTTAAAATAACCCTCTGACTGTTATGACTTAGATGTATAGGTTTATCTCTAAAACTCTATAACAAGAGTTTAAAACTTACCACAGATAAGGAGCTCAAAGCTTGAACTTTAATCGTCGCTTTTAAAGAGGGGGCAGGTTCTCCTCACTGACACCACACCTAACCAGCGGTTCCGCTGCGCTCCGACCCGTCCTGCCAACGCGGAGCCACAGACCTCGCTACCTTAAGCGATTTTCTGTAGAACTGCAATTATTTCCCTTTTTCTATTTTCCCCATCCCATAGCAACACAACCAAGATGTAAACACAAAGAAAGTGCAGCAGACACATCACTGATTTCATTGCCATTTAAGACAGCCCCAGCAGCTCTGCGCCACGGACTGGTGAGGAAAGTGCATTAAGCACTTGCAACAGAACATCCAAGTAGACCTGTTTTGCAGCCTGATTAATAGCAACAACCTCCAAGGACTAATCACAAGTCGAGCCCTGTTTTGTAGATTAATAGAACAAAGGCACAAGAGAATAGGGAAGGTTACAGGACTGGAATATAAATAAGACAAGGTGTACGCTCTAGGTAGTCTGACTGCTAGTAATTATTAGCTAAAGGCACATCCTTATGGCGAGGTCTTGCTGTTCAGTGCTAAAGGAGCTCACTTCCAGATGTGACGATCAGCCTCTGCATCTCTGAATATTTTATCTGCATGTTAACTCCAAAATTTATGAAAAAAATCCTTCTCTGAAACAAAGCGTACTTTCATCTCCCACTTTAGGTATCACTTAAATTTCTTTCATATTAGACGATCATAAAATTTGCAGAACTATACTTTCCAGTTATACATTCATGGATCAGCAAAGACAGTATTGGCACATAATGAGTGACTGTTACCCAAACCACTGCAATGTGGTAGCAGATGCTAAGACCCAGCAGAGATCCCACACACCCTATCTGACCCTGCAAGGAGCTGTGCTGCTCCTGCTGTGCCATCCTGGCCAGTGGATTTTGCTGGCCCTGAGCAGGATTAGGAAAAGGTACTCAGCCAGAGAAAAGTCCTGCGAATAAATCCCTTTGAAGAAAAATGCAAGATAATGTCTATTTTTTCATTACCTGGAGCTTTGCTAATGTTTAACAACAATTAGAAGTTATGCATGACCTACATGCAGTGTCTACACAAAAACAATACAGAAAATTACGCAACTTTTTCACGCCTCTGAGGAAAACTACTTCTCTGCTTTTGTAAGTATTCAGTTTGATTGGCTCTACTGAACTGTAGTGAAGATAATGGCAACACAAAATACTGCATCTGTGCCTGCTTCACAGTTCAAGAACAATTGCAGGCACCGCTGGTAGCCAGAGCTTCATCAAACATGTGCAGATATGCTGACCAAAACCCTGCAGGAACTCAGAAAGTCCTTCTAACTTGAGGAAGGATGATCCCTTATGTAACATAATATCTCTTTATCCACAGAAAGATTAAACAGTACTTTCAGAGTGATTTACACTTGACTTATTTTCACATTTTTTAAGTTTTTCCAAAAGCTCTACCTCTACCAATGCTATACACACAAGAATACAAGCAATGCCATTCTTATATCTTACAAATGTAGAAGTTTATAAAAAGGGATCTTCAGGATAGGCAATGGAAGGCACTCTTCCTTAGAACAGTAACTTCTAGGTTTCTCAACAAATATAAAACCTGTATTATATCCACAAACTGAAGAGGGAGACAAACTTACTAAGAACTGCAAAATCAACTTCAGGTACCACTAAGAATGGAGATTACAGTGTAATGGGGCATCCCATATTAAACACGGGAACACTTGAGGACTACAACTTTCGGACTAGCGCTTGCTTTGCCCTTCTCCATTTTCCTGTGATGCAGGACACAGAAATGTCCCAAGCAGCCCAGATGGAACACCAAGAGAGGTGTTAAAGAGAACACCTTCCTTCCAGTTTCTTTTTATTTCGTTCCTAGTTTTGGAAACAAGATGCATTAAAATCTGTGCCAGGAAAAGAAGACTGAAAGATTCATCCTTCCTTCTTACATAAAGCTTTCTCATATGAAGTTTGAGGCAATACACAACTCACAAGTATAGTCCCAGGGTACAAACCTGTAAACCCTACCCAAGAGAGCAATACAGGTAGCAGCTGCAAATACTGGCTTTTGTCAGTAGGATACACTGATTCACATATGTACAAAAATAAAGCAGCTTTTTAAAGAACCAGAGCACAGAACTTTGTCTGTTCTACCCATCCAGTAAATGCTGCTGGAGCACAAAACGGAAGCCAAGAGAGCTCTCCAGAAGCAAAGGATAAGACAGGATGACAGATCTGCAGATACAATATCGAAGTACTGACAATGTTACTTACAAAATAAATATGGTGACACGCTTGTCAGATGATTTCAAATCATCACGAGCTCATTTTCTAAGCAGCATTATTTCCTTTGTCAAAGTAGCCACAGGCACATGGTTTCCAAGCATGACATGCACATCAGTATGTAAACCAAAAAGCTAAGCACGTATTTTCAAAGGCACTGTCTTTTGTGTTTATCTAAAACACAAGTAGAGGAACACATGATGCAGTTACTAGGCGATAACTCCTATTACTCTCTCCCAGGGACACTGTGCGTGCCGGCTGTGAAAAGATGTCCTTGTCTGCACAAAATTAATGGAGAAGGTAGCAAGGCATCCTAGCTTGTGAGGCTCCCTCTACTTACTCAAGGTGGTATGCAGCTCAGCCACATCTATGAAGACACAATGATAAGCTGTTGATATCCTCCTGCTTGTAAACCACTGCTCAAGCCTTCTGTGTGCACATACATAAACATAGCTCTTAGCCGCGTGAAGATTCTGGCGTTTAACTAGTAGAGTCACAGAAATGTCAGCAACTCTTCTGCTTTAGAAGCACACAAACCATAATATAGATAAGCAACTAAACATTTCAGAGGTGGTTATAAATACCCAGTGGTCTCATTGACTTTCAACTGAATCCATAAGTGCTGACCACGTCTGAAATAAGGTGCCAGATCTGTTGTACTGAATGGATTCTCATGAAAATCTGATGAATGTAGCTGTCACTCTTGACCTTTATATCTATGCTCAGATTCACGATCAGTGTTCTCTTATTTGAAGCGCTTGTGCAATTTCTGCTTTATTTCACAGCCTCTGTGAATTACTTTAAGCATTTTATACACATCAGGGTTAAGTTAGCATTCTGGTCAATAAGTATTAGATAAATATGACCTAGATCATCTTGAAAATAGTCATGAGTAATCTTATGCTTCACTGGAAGTTAACAAAATCTAAGCACTTGCTACTTGACTGAACTTTGTATTAAAACCAAATACAGCTTTTCAAACATAATTTCTCTTTCATTTCTATGGCATTTTATCACCATCACATCACGCGAGCTTTATCATCAGGTCTACCTGAAGCAATGTAAATTCTTCCTTTTTTTTTTTCCTGTTTGTCCTAAATAGATGAACTATGAAGCAAACCACCTGCACACTACACTTGTTTCACACACCTGACTGTACACAGGACCAGACCTACCCATGGCATTTTGTAGACATTCTTGAAAGTATCCCTATTTTTCCAATTACAACTCAGAAAAGCTGTCAATACGTATATCGGTAAGTATATAATTATATATTTAATAATATAATTATATATTTATTTTTTAAAAAGCTTTGATTTTACTGTGTCAGTGAAACTACCCATGTCCCAAACTTGGTACATTTAGGCACCCTGCTGAAATGGGGGAGGTTTCACTACTTTTTTTCAGTGTGGGTTGACAAACATGATGGGAAGCTATCGGCCCATGTCATTTCTTCTCACTCAAGGGTCACAACTCCTGAATTTAGAAATGACTCATGCATCCAGTGCTTTTACAGTGGCTTTCAACTCACCAAATGCAACGACAAGTTGTTTGGATCTAAATATCCTGCTGGAAACACACCTGCATCCATGAACACTGGGCTGGATGGGCCTTGTCCTTTGTGTGACACAGCCCTCATGAAGTCCTCCTAATCCTACAGCAAAGTCTGGGTCTGCCATTTAGCTCCTCGCTAGAGTCCTAGTTCCTCTGTTTCACCAGTCCCTCGAGAGGGCTCTGAATCTCCCCGTGGCTCCAGCAGTCAAGCCCTGGCTTGCACTCGCACACATGTTCTCCAACAGCCTGTCCGTCAGCCCAAGCATCTAGCTGCTCCCTAATTCTTCTTCCTCTGGGTATAGGCGTGATGAAGGAAAGAAAATAAATGGGGCTTGAAGATCGCCATCCAGTGCAAAACCTATTCTGATGTCAGCTCGTCAAAGCTCAAGCCCTTCTCTTACCTCTCCACTCTCCTACTGTGAAGGTGGTTGTCCTCGAGTGAAGTAATTTTTCAGTTAACCTTAACAGCATGGTATTTTCAGTTTTGTCTTTCTTCCCTTCTGCACTAGACCACCACAAAGAGGTACAGCACACACACAGGTAGAAGAAAATGGAAAAGTAGGAGTCCTGAAGTGCAGAAGCTGCATGGAAGAATTTATTCAAGCAACCATCAACACACAGCAGTGAGTCGAAGCCTGTAAGGAACAGAATTTCTCCACATTTGGGTTAACTCTCACCTTCCCTCCTCTTTCCCCAGCTCCCATTCTTTCAAGGACTTCAAACCCCCTCCCAAGATGAACACTGTAGCAGCAAAGTTGAAAATTTCAAGCGTTTGGTAGTATTCCTAGTTAAACCCTACTCTGCCTAGCTCCTCACTTAGTGCAAATGTTCTCCGTTTGCTCAGTGCGCACAAACCCCCCAGTGACCACTATGTTATCCAAGCGTTCAGCAAAAGGAAAGCAAACTTCTCGTTCTGGACATCTGCCAAGTAAAAAACACAAAGTAAAACTATAAACACAAGCACAACTTGTGGGTTTTGTAAGCACAACTTTTGTACCGAAATGATATCATTGCTGAGCGTGCTTCAATCAATGAACAGGAGGCCGCCGTAAGGAACGTGCCCCCGACAGCAGAGCTTGCGCTCTTTCTGGCTCTTTGCTTCTTTTGCGCAGCACCTCCTGAATGCCAGGAAAACGGAGCAGGAATTAGAGACACAGAGCAGATTCCCACAACCATCTCGTTCTGCTCCAAAGGAATTCAAATCCCTGCTTCCACATGAGGAAAAATTCAAAGGAGTCAGGAGAGCCACCATTTTCTGTCTATTTTAGCTGGCTAGACCTGCATCCACAAAGTTTGAATGTTACAGTAGTAAGGAAAACTCTAAAGTTCTTATTCCTGCTAAGTCAAGCCTGAAGGAAAGGTTAAGACTTCATAATCTGCCCCAGTGCCAGGATGCAGAGCTTTCCAGAGAATTAGCTAGGACAGGTTAACATCATGGTATGAAAAATTACTTGTGAGTTAATGCATTTAAAATTACAAACATTCCACTTTTTTTTTTTTTTCAACTAAAAAATATATATATACATAGTATTAAGAAACTAAGCTTTTTTACTTGGAAGTGAATCTGATCAAGGAGAACTAAAGAAAAATCAGCTACATTCCCAATCAGGCAAAAAATGTAAACAAACCACTGCAATTCTAGACTGGGAGGAATACATTCTTTGATCCTAAAATGAGGAGGACAAATGCCAAGAAAAATGAAACAGAAGCCTGCACCTTTAAACACAACCATGCTACAGTGGCAGCGTGTTTGTTTAACACACAGCCAGAAGACTTCGATCTTTGCCAATACTTTTCTCAGTTGCTGACTTCTAGTGCATAAACACCAGAATTCCTGAAAATCTGGTACAACACCAACAGTCCTGCCCAGTCTCCCCCTGGTTTCCTCACTGCTAAATAGCAATGAAGAACTTTATTGCTGAGCAGTCCAATTTCTAGTCCTCCGGTTTTTTAGGCATAAGCTAATTGCCAACTAAGACTATGAAAATAAAAGAAATTAGATCCATTCCAACCCATCAGTATATCTGAATCCCATCATGTGAGTTGCCAATTGGTTTTCCAGTCCTCACGCTCAATATCTGCTGTTAATTTGCTTGCTATTTCGAGAACTTGAAGACTGTCAGCAAAATCCATGATGCATTACAAAACTTATAATTGAAAAGAAAGAAAAAAACAACACACCAACATCTGATGCTTTTCTGACAGGATAAACACAAAATCTGAAAACACTGATCAGAATGAGGCAGAGATACTAACTCAGAGCTATTTGTATTAAAATATAATTGCAAATGAAGTGGGGAAAGAAACAGAGTTACTGCAATTATTTCAAACTGATGCAAAACCATTTCATGAAACCCCCCAAATTTACACCGGTCTAAAAAAGACAAGAAAAACATTGCACAAAACTTTATTTTTAAAGGAGATGGCTGATCCTGTCTATACTTCCTTATGGCTGCATTATCTATGCCAATTAAAATTTTGCTTCTGAAAAAGAGTTAAGGCACTTCCTCTAGAGTTACTAAAAAAAGCAAATGAAAGCCTTAGCTCCACAGAGGTGAGCAATAGTGAGCCGTTTGTTCCTGACCTCTGGATCACCCTACAGATCAAATTCTTGGACATAGGAAAAACCCACCAGTATTCATTAAAAGCAACTGGGAGGCCAGCTTTGTGCTTCTGTTCTTGAGACCTGAGCAAGCTGCAACTTTACAAACGTGCAGGATACTGCTGAACAATGCTGCTGCTCCTGTCAGAAGGGAAGAGCTTTAGTCCTGCCTTCATTCAGGATGAACTGATTTTCATCACAATGATGCAAACTGCAGATTTCAATCGTTACTTAAAAGCACAAACATAAAAGATTTAAGTTATTTCCATAAAGCTGATTTCATTAATCATTACATTGCACTGATTTGTATTGAATCAGCTTTTATAGTAAACATTTTCCTCCCTCAAAAACTTTCATCTACCTATATATATACATAGCTGACAGTCTTGGATCTTCAGTTTTACTTTTCAATCTGCTAGATGTGAGTGGAATTTGCCCTAATAGCTGAAAACCCATAAATTATTACTTTATTAGATTGTTTTATACTTATGGCTAGTGATTTTTTCTGGTGGAAATTTTACGGAGAACAGAATTTAAAATATATAAATAAGCCTATTGCCTTCTTACTCATGACATTAACCACCACAAATTTCTACGCACACCAAATAAAGTTTATCAGAACACTGTCTCATTTCCATTATTTTTGTCTTTCAAGCAAACCAAAAAAGCTACCTGTAGAGTCAAAGAGCAGAGGAAAATAAAAAAGAAAAATATTCTCCCTGAACAGTTATTTCTGTCAAAACGTGGTTTAAACAAATTCTGGTTTCAGTTAACTGCAGTTCTCTGGTGGTTTGAATGCTTTTAAAAGCTTCATTAAAAAACAGACATCGCTAGAATATTTGTATTCAAATGTCTATAGCACACTGTAGTAAATTCAGTCATTAGTATGGATGAACAATTTCAAATATAATTTAAAAAACCATGTTTTTTACAACAACATCTGAATTTAAATAACTTATATTCACTTACATTCAACACTCGAAGCAGGAGCAAACAGACTCTCCCTACCCTTTTACAGATACATCAGTACGAGTTATGCTTATGTACACTTCACAAAGGGTGTTTTAAGACTTAAAAATTCATATATCCATTACTGTGTGTATTTTTTTGTCCTGTTCAATAAGTAGCCTCAATCTCAAATTTCCAAAGGAGAAAATGTTCCCATTGGAATCTTTAAGAGTTTTGACTGCATAAACTATCAATTATTTTCCCACCACACAAGTCAGGTTCACAGGGCAAAGTCAGAAGGAAGAGAAGGGAGGGAAATGTTTTTTGCGGATTGTTATCTACAGACCAAATGGAAAATCTTCAGCCATTTTGCTCCTTCAAGGTGCATCAAAGAATCTCCTATTTAAGGCGTGAAAATGTCAGTTACATTCCCCGCCTCTGAAAAAGAGCAGAGCTCTGAACACGATTCATGTCGCACCTTTGCTCTTTTCTCTTTTAGGGGCTGATACTCTTGTTTTCAACTCCCCTCCAGCTAACGCCATTTAATACTCCCAGAATCATCAGACTAAATTCAAATTTTCTTCTCCTTAGAGGCTGTTGATATGCACCACCGCACATTCCGATTGCAAATACACATGAATGCTCCCGTGTATTGTAAGTTATTTTCCACACACAAATTCTAGTAAATTGTAAGTTAGGAGGCACTACTTGAATTCTCTTAGGTCTTTAGAAAGCTTTCAGATGTACCATGAGTAATAACATGTAATGAATATGGACTGATATTTCTCTTCTGTAGTTACACTGAGTTGGCAATTTACATTTTCTAAATAGATAGATGACTTATAGCCAGTTTTCCCAGAATTCTGGCAATTACTTCTTAGAAACCCCTGACAGGCTGAAATCTCCAGAATCACAGCTGTTATTCTTGGTTCGATCCTTCTTTTTACATTAAAACCAGTAGCTTTATCTGCAAATGAGAAATTTTTTCCCTCTGGAAATACTGGAAATGGACAAAAATTGAACATGTCAATTTATCTCATTTTAGGGTTGGAGCATCTTCTGGGTTAATGACCAGTGTTCTACTTCTGTGACAGAACTAATTGGGACAAGGAGGCCATCAATATATACACCCCCCCCCAAAATTCTCTTCCTTTGGGGTAATCTGAAGATTTACAGTAGTAGAGTGATATGCAATTGGAGAGGAAGGAGGGGGGGAGGGGGGGAAAGTAGTGCTAACAGGCTTGTCTGATCATTCTGTCTCAGTTTCCAGGCACAGAACAGATTTGAACAGATTTTTCCACTATCTGATATGACTTTTCCTTTCTCTCTAAAACTAACTAAAATGCAAGAAACGAGATGAATTTTCTCATTTTCCAGAAACCGTCATTATATGAAAAATGAAAAAGAGGGACACTGTCTATTATCTGAATACAGACTAGCTGATCTAAAACGCTATATTCAAAATGCTAGCCTCAACTCCGCATTAACAGTTGCTGAAAACACACTTTGACAACAGTTTTTCACAGCTGAACACAAATGAAATATCCTTCAGGAGAGAGAACTTTGCAACTAGTTGGAGCTCAGTGTGCCTTTCTAGCAATCTAGATTCATTTCCCATTGGTCACTAATTGGAAAATTCCAGTTAGCAACGGATTATAGCGAGGAATAATTAAGATTTGTCTTCCATGACTAGGTCGGAACACATTCTCTTGTTACAGTTAAAACAGCTCAGTTCCTTGATATGGCATCCCTTAATATTTCAGAACAAACATTCTAAGGTCATGTGTATAGCTGCAAAATTAAAGAAATTCTAAATGCAGCTGGAGATAAAAGGATAACAGATTGCCTTTATGGATTCAGGAAGCAAAAGAGGGGAAAAACGATCACTACATTTTGCCAGTACATATAAATGTAAAAACATATCACATGGTTCTCAATTTCAGAATACCAAGCGCTCTCTTTCCCAGACTTGGATTCTACGTTCTCCAGATCTCTCCAGCAGTAAACAGAGTTCAGGTATATCTGCCCCAAATAAATCTGAAAACATTATACTTCATAATCACTGGATGCCTGCAGATTCCAAGCTGCCTGAGAACGAGACATACGTATGAAAGAAGCTGAGCACAACCACAATCGTAGCAGCCAGCCTTCCAGCTCACCCGGTGGCTCACCTTGCAGCAAGTCCACCTCACATCACTCAAGGCCTTATGTGCCCTGTCTTCTTGGCATGTTATATGCTGCGATGACCAAGAAAATCAACAATTCGGAAATGTCTTTAAGAGATGATTCCCAATCTGAATTAAGATCATCTTTCCCAGTTAGCTGACAGCATAGGATTTGGAGTTGTTTGGGGTTTAAGCTAAGCAATATCAGGCTGATTTCAACTACAAGCTGAAGGTTAGGAATTAAATTGTAAAAATCAGTAGCTTAAGCCAAGAAAGTGATACACAGCGCTAAATCACAGATTTCTAGCCAGCACTCATGTACACAATATGACCCAAAAAAGCATTGTCAGAAGCATCAGCATGTGTGGTGGTGTATGAACCACCAACGCCTGTGGGCCAAGTGAACCGTCAACAGAGATTAGACGAAGGGGAAAATTTCCAATACCTGTAAAGGTTTGCCCTAGTCTTTGGTTTGGTCCCTACCATTCCCCCTTCCTCTCCTCCTTTCACCTTTAAAGCAAGCCTGACATCAAAACCTTAAGTTACAAGCTTACAACAGACCCTTCCTGTAGGTGTGCATTAGCATCTAAGTACATCATAGCTGACAAACAAGAACACCACGTAGCATAATGACCATCACCATCTCTGAAGTTCAGGTTTCTGGTAAAGCCTGAAAGGACTGTGGCTGTCGTTAGCATGAGAACATGAAACAAGTGCTACCCAAGACTCCAAACAGAGGTATCAGGCATCACAATTAAACAACATGTAGAAAAAACAAAGAAATACAAAACTTGACAGCATTTTTTTTCTTGCATATCCTTGGCACAGGGGTGGAAACTGGCTTGAAACTTCGTTATGACAACTTTATCAGCAAAAGAAAACAATGCTTCGAACTGACCAGAAGTAATGCTTAAAGCACCTGCTGCCTTGTACCTTGTGCTGTGTGGGTTTTAAATATGACCACACAAATCTACTAGCACAGCAGACAAATACCTAAAGAGCATACAGTGTCATGGAGCTTCCCAAGCACCAAGGTGCCACCGCAGTTAGTCCCCAAGCACTGAGTGGATATCGAGTCCGCAATATTTTAAAGTGCATTCAGCAGGCAGAATAGAAATAATTACAGTTGCTTTTGCCTTATTTCACACACGTGGCTAAATATAGCCTGTTTACCCACAAAAGATGTGGCAATTGTTTAAGAATGGTTTGCAGCTACGTCTGATACTGTTCTGCAGGGCAATGCAACAAAGAGCTTCTTGCATTTGCAACTGGAATGATCCCTGCTGTGGTTCAAGCAATAAACAGCAAAGAAAGGTTAAATTGAGACTTACCATGGGGCACCGTATATTCGGAATCCTTTAACTGTTACCTCGGAATCTTGTAAGTAAATACTATTTGTCAGGAGTGACTGAACATTGTCAAAGTCCTCTGGTTTCAATTTGGACACAGAGGGAAAGCGGTAGTAATCTTGTTTAACAAGGTCTGCCATGAATTCCTTATCAAATGTCAATTCATGATTCCCGGCAATCACTATTTTATATTCATATGGTAGGTTTCCTGAAATAACAAAAAAAAGAGGACTTAATTAGCACATTTTCCTTCCACACCAGCACTGTCGGCACAATAAACAGACAGCTAGCAGTGACAGAATGAAACACCCAAGATCTGTGTGCATCTCCATGTTGAGAAGTTATTAAAGCTGCTTCTCTGCCACTGAATGAAACTGTGTTAAAATGTAAAGTAACACTACACAAAGCAATGTCATAGTAGAAAGCGTGTACGGCGGAGTTAAACAAAAGAAGCTGGAAGGCACCAAACCAGCTCCAGAGGTGGCAAAAACGACCACTGCTCCCTTGCTTTCAGCTGCCCAGACACTGACTTAGGTTAGTGAAAGATGTGACAGAGTCCTGCCGCTTACTCGTGGGACCGGGTCAGAGTCAGCAGTTCCCAGTCCCAGCCCAAAGGAACACTCCGCGGTGAGTCCCCCTTTGAGTGACTGGGCGGGCAGATCAGAGACTGAGCTGGCAATACACCTCACAGGGATGTCGTGAGGGTACCAGGCACATGGGGCTCAATTAGGATGCTGGCACAGCTGCTTTTTAAAATTATGCTGTTATTTGGATTAATTTGTGTTCAAGTGGCATTTATTGCAGACCTAGCCCATTCCCCACAGCTTCGAATCGCTTACAACCTACTTTCTATTATTACTGTCATTGTTGTTATTATTATTATTTTATTCAGTGTATGGTAGTGTCTCATTTCCGTAAGAAGAAACCATGAAACTCAGGCAAAGAAGATATAAGGTAGGAAAAAGGAAATGTGGTTCATTTATTTACCATGAGCGTCAGACTTGATCACCCCAATTCAGGGCAACTGTTCCCAGTGTTGGGAAGGAGACATGGATCATGGCCATGGAGCCAGATTTCTGGAGTTCAGAGACAGATTTTTAATCACTTGGTACACCAAGAATCAGTGCCAGGTCTTCCAAATAAACATTTGGGGTGCTGAACTCTTTTAAAAGTATGGTCCTACTCTGTGATGTTTTCATAGAACTTAGGTTCTGTTATTACAAAACCTGTCCCACTGTTGGCTTGCCAAAAATCACACCTAAGCTTGCATCAAAGCTAACTTCTACTGCCTTCACCATAAACCTCATTTCCTAGGCTTATACCAATCACTCATTTTGGTGTTTAATTACTAATAATCACTTAGAAAAAGCTGGTTTTGTTGTTTGGTTTTTTCCTCATAAAGGCAGCAAAAATGTTTTTGGAAACCTGTAGGTTCATCTTCCAGTTCTGGTACTCCCACGATCTGCCCTCAGGAACACAGAATTGGATGCTATATTTCTCATGAATACAGTTCTCCTAAATAGCTGTGGCTTTGCTAGTTTAAAACTTATCTTTCAAAATTGTTTGGGTTTGTGCTTTTTTTAAAAAGTAAGTTTCAACATAAAGCTGTAAGAATTTACAAAAAGATTAACTTTTCCCTAACTTACGGGGAATCAAACCCCTCTGCTTTTCAACATTTACAGCACAGAAACAGGAATTACACAAGATATGTATATAAACATGATCTCTGCAAAATGAGAAATTCTGGACAGAAAACCAAAAAGCTACAAATCCCCTGAAAAAAACCTAAGCAGACATCTTCATACACATCTCACATCTTAACAAAATGCAGATCATACATATTCATAACTCTGTGGTGCTGCATTGGATTAAAAGCTGAGAGAGATGCAATAAATACTCCTCTACACTTAATGCCTCACTCCTTTCCCTCTTCCCTCCGCTTCTCCATCTTTGCTACATGCTGCTCTGCAATTCGTTTTTATTTTAAAACTCAATGTGGCAGGTACCTACAATTCCTTCTCTCTGTGACTCCTGGGCACAAGGTAAAATTGCTATTTTCTCCTCTCTCAGGAAACATAAAAGATACCACTGGCATGAAATTTGATACGCTTGTCATAACTATCAATCCCCCAAAACAAGCTAGATGTGATAGAATTCTCAGAGAAGTAGGATGGAGAAGTTAAATTCAGGTTTCTGCCAAGTTACCGACATTTGCCTGTTTTAGCAGAGAAAAATTCTCAATCTTACTGGATAAATGTCCATGTTTTACACTTTCTCCTGTTTATTTTGATAGACTTGAAAATCTGCACATTTTGCTGATGTTATGTCCACTTAAGTCTGGAACATTTTTGCTTTAGGTCAATGGTTTTTTATCTTGAGACTTTGAAAAAAAGGGCTTAATTTGAAGACACACAGGACACATAAAGACAAACATTCATGGCATCAGTGCTTATTAAAACACATAAATGTAACATTAGACGAGTTATTTAAGCACCTGAAATCAGTACAGAAAACCAAATAGTATTTACCACAGTTGGTGTCAAGACAGCTGTTAATTTTCTTAAGACTAAGGAGGGGCTCAGCTTGGCCAGTTCTTGAAAGCCAGGCAGGATCCGGGGATCCCTGGGAGATAACTGGCTCTCTCCCTGTGCCCCAAGGCAGCTCAGGGCACAGCCCCACCAGTGAAAAACCCCAGGACCAAGGAAGAACAGGCCCGCGAGGAGAAATCCCACAGGGACCAAAGTCTGTCAACAGCCACCCGTAAGCTCTAGCTAAGCAGCACATTGTCGCCCACGAGCCGGAGAGCAGCCAGCGCTGGCTGTGGGGGCACGGGCTGCAGACCCAGGTCCCCCTCCCAGCAATGAGACAAGATTTGCTTCACTTCCACACTGACCCTAGGATGGGCACCGAGGTCTGACCCGGCTCCCCACCCAGTTCCCCAACTTCATAACGAGTCACATTTTCCAGAGCCGGCTCGGAAGCCAGCGATGAGCAACATCGCTCATCAAAATGCGAACACATCAAAAGCCAGGCCCCAGCAAAGGGGAGCAGCGAGAGGAAGTCTCATACATTTCTCTCCTCTTCCCTGAGGAAAGACTATATAGCACTAATCACAGTAATAAATTACCTGCAATCAGATTAGCTAGCTATTCATTGCATTCAGGTTTTCCCTTCCTGAAAAGCCCTGTGGCAATGCACAATGTTCATTCTCTCTGATACGATTTATGAAATATTTTGGCGTGTTTTCTTTTGGCAGTCTTGCCCTTTGTCTATAATCTGCTGACCCTCTGTGTTTTATATGGAAGCATAAATGGTCACACACAAAATCTACGCCCTGGTATTTTAGCTGCATCTTGATCAGATTAATTTTTGCCTATCTACATCCGTGCTGTCTATACAGAGAAAGGCACTGTAGCACAACACACAGGTTGAGAGGCATTTCTTCATTTTCCTTCACTAAATTTTGTTAGCTACATATGGTCTTTATTAGTCTAATTTCCTAACTCTTAATTTCCATCGTGCATCAGTAATATTATTCATTCTAATCTATACTGTGAATCTGGGAAATAGATAAAAGAATTGTGTTCCAAACTAGGAAAGGGGTTTGATATGTTCACTGGGAGAGACACTTCAGAAATCCCAATTTTTACCCCAGGGCTATAACCAAGTTCAAATTAAAAATGCTTAAATGTTTAACAGGTGAGATAAAAATTACAGTTATTAAAATTCATTAGAGCATCAGGTCTGTGAAGCAGAGTCACTTATACTGGAGCATTTAAAACCCTAATATATTTATGTGTATATACACACACAGTGAGTGCATGCGCATCTTCAATATATATTTGTATTATTTTGGCTAAGATGTTTTTCAACATTTGGGCTAAACAGTAGAGAGGCAAGGACACAATGTAACCATTGATTAAGAAAATATTGCAATTAGACACTTGTTCTCTTCTGGAAGACAAAACATCAATATCACTCTTGCTTATATAAAAGAAAAACAGTTAACAGTGAATAACTTGTAAAACCTAATTTTTTTATAGTAAATACACTAATCTGGGAGTCTTAAAAGATTTCTGTGATTTGTCATTTAATAAGCCAGCCCTCAAGGTGCAGTCCCACATGCCTTTGCCCCCAAGTGTTCATGCTCACGCCTGTGCCACCACACCTCTCTGCCAACCCATGGATGCGGTGGCCGGAGAGGGCAGGGCATCAGTAGCCTCACCCGCTTCAGAACGGATGTGGCCAAAAAGGAACGAGACTCTGCGAACGCTGGCAAGGCAGGACTTCTTTTGCTGTCTGCAACCATTTACACCACTTCAAAGCGTTAGCCAAACAACAGACTGATTTTTAATACACCTATTACATGGGACACATGGGGAATCTGAAGGGAGTGGGGCATTGTTTGTTTATTGTTTTTTTTAATCTATGTAAGCAGGTCTTTCAGTATTTTTTTAAGTTCACCTTAAGTACTTGATAGTAGGAGTCCTTAATCTGTTGAACAACCATTCCTCCGTTTTAATGGTATGCTTCGTATGAGTACAATTTAGTCACACAACCCAAAGATCTGTAGAGCTGCCAGACATGAAAAGGAGTCTGGCAATGAATGTTAACTGCTGAGTCCTTATAAAAATAGAAAATTACATTATTATTTTGACTACTGTTACCTATAAAACCCCACAGGGAAGTAGGGGAATAAGAAATAACATGAGACTAGCTGTCTGTATAGTGGCAGAAATCTGTATTTACACACAACTGCTTTTGATGTGAAGCTCTGAATATGCTAACGCGTGCATTAACTATTCAAACCACACAACATCTCTGTGAAACGTGAAGTGTTTTCATGCCCACTTCATAGCCTCACAGACCCTTTGGCCATATGTTAAGAAATGGGCTAAGAAACCTTGAAGTACAAACCAGTCCCTTCAAAAAGAGGGAAACGAGTACAAGTGAGATGCCTGCGCAAGCAGGCATCATATACGCTCCAAAAGTGTAAAACTGGTCATGGAGCTGTCGCCTGTAACCAACCATACAGACGTCCAGAGATAAACACTGAAGGAGTGGATTTTGAGTCATTCCTACAGGCTTCCAGTCCCCACAGCAGCACAGGTTGGAGCTGCTCAAGCCACCCACAGACGGGCAGAACCTGCTGCTCTGTAAATCTGCAGACAAGTTTCTCATGGAAAGCCCACTGAACCTGTGGGCCACGGTTAACCCCTCTGCCCAGCGTTTATGGCACAACCACAACACACACAGGTCCCTTTCGGCTTCTTAAGGAAACATCTCAAATGTTCTGATTTCTCCTTCCGCAGCAACCAATGAGTTGGGCTGTGTAAGTAGTTATACAGCCTCAGGCTGTCAAGTGATAAGTTGGACTCCTCTCACCAGTAATGAACTGCAGGTACCGAGATCCAAAACTAGATAGGAAAACCAAACATATTTCCTGGGATAAGGCTGACCAATAGACTGTGAAAATACTGTAGCTGTTTTCATCAAGCAGCCTTCACAAAAAGTCCTCAGTGAAATAGCTAAAACTGATGTCATCCATTAATTTCTTTATGTCTGTAGAAATCTACAGAATGAGGCAATTAAAAAAGCAGGCAAATAAAAGACAGAACATGCACAAAACCAGAACATGCTTCTAAAGAAGAACAATGAACTGAAGTACAAGATCTCTCAAAATCTTCCTGATGAAAAGTATTCCAGCTTTTTAACCTATCATCGGCTCAGATGCCCCTCCCTCTTTTTTTTTTCCTTGCAAAAGAAAATTTTGGAGAAGGAAAAATAAAGGCAAAACACACGTGGGCAACACAGCAAGAGAAGTAGATGAATGAACTGTTTAACTGCTTTGCCTTTATGCAAAGAAAACATTAGATCACAGCACAGGGAGAGGCAAAGGCTGAGACCCTTGAATTCCTGTGATAAATCTAAAGCTTGTACGTTAAAGCTCCCCTTTGTTGAAAATGCTGTTAGACACAACAAAACAGAAATGTTAGGTAAGTGCAAGCTCTGCCTCTGACCTTTCACTCTGTAACCGTCAGGCTTCATTAATTTTCACAAGGCCTGACAGCTCTAGCGTTAATACTCACACTTGCGGATCGAGCCACACAGCAGGTTCAGACTGCTACCTTCTCCTCTGAAACTCATGCATTAGGATTTCTTCCATGCTGGCAATGGAAAACCAAGTCTAAGAAACATTAAACACAAAAAACTACGTTACAATAATGCCGAGGTTGAGTCATAAACCCACGAAAGCAAGGAAGTGTCGAGTGGATCCTGCCTCAGCACCTGTAGCTCAGCCGAGCGGTGCCGAGGTGCTGCAGCAAACGCACAGGCACGGGCGCTGCTTCGCCGCTACGGGCACCGAGATGCCTGACGCCGCAGAACCAGCGGTACCCGACACCAAGCGCTTCCTCTCCTTCTCTCTCCCATCGGTAAACACAGTGAATTTCGTGCCACGCGGGGCTGTACTGTCGCCAAGCGCAGTTTGAGCCCTGCAGCAGGGCCACGTATGCTGCAGAACCCAGTCAGGCGTGGGCGTGATTTATCAGTGCTCTGCAGTGGTAGCAATTCCTTGCTTTTATGTATTTATGTCTCAACCCTAACATTATTCTAATGTAACTGTTTGTGATTAATATTCTCCTCCTCTTTGTTAATATTTAAAAAAAACGTAGCACAACATAAGCGACAATCTTTTCACTGTTCCGTGGCTGACACAACCTCTGCTGGGTTTTGATCTCAGAGTTGTTTTGAATTTAACTGCGCTACTGTTATTGAAACATTTTTTTTTCCTCCAAACATGGAAAGCTTCACTAGTTTTATCAATTAATACATGACACTTGCTCATATTGAAACAGAGTCTGAAGATTTTGTTTAGTCTAACCTCAAAAACAAAAAAGATTTTGCAGCTCACAGCACTGCCAGCTTTAGGTGTAAAAAGTCCTCCAAATTGACTTTAAAATTACAAAATCTGAAACAGAAGCAGACGGTTTTCTAGTCCCCAGAAAGGCTTTCTCTTCAGGCTTGTAGTTACGTAACCTAAAAGACGAACCTTTCAAGTGGGGGGGTGGGACGGTGGAAATCGCCTAACTTCAGAATCAAAAGAAGCCCATAGCTATGAAATTTTCCTTTAAATTTAGCAAATTCTGAGAACAATGTCATCCCTGGAAATCACGGCTATTTTCCCCTGTCATTTTTAAAAAAGGCTTCTTGCAGAACCAGTAGTTCCTGCTACTCTTCTCTTTCCCATAGCAAAGCAATATATACAGGAGTACCATGACTGCATTGGTGCTGTGTGAGCACTTTCAAAGAGATTCTTGAAGTGAAATAGCACTCCCTTGGGAAAACATGCAAGGTTTTCAGTGAAGAAGATCTTTTATCTGGCAGAGCTGAAGCATGTTGCTCTAAACAGACTTACCACATATTCATACTTACACAGAGGATTGCGTCTAACCCCCTGTAGTTTAAGGTCTGTTGTGCATAATGCTGCAAATACATAGAGATATGCTATATTTTGTCCAGCAGAATTTTACATTTTCTCTCGTGATCAAGACCTTGATATACCAGGGCTGACAAGTTTTTAGATGGATTTCAGCTCAGTGTAGTTTGAAATGGTT
This sequence comes from Apaloderma vittatum, assembly GCF_000703405.1. Lineage (NCBI taxonomy): Eukaryota > Metazoa > Chordata > Aves > Trogoniformes > Trogonidae > Apaloderma > Apaloderma vittatum. The sequence continues at coordinate 91,897 of NW_009697139.1, forward strand.
CAGATCTTGAATTCTGAATACCAAGGCTGCGAATGGGAACATTAACTCTGCCTTCACAGTGCCAGTGGAGCTAAGTAGAAATGTTCTCCTTGAACTTGATTAAGACTAAATTGAAAAGGAACATTTTTGGTTGCTATTACATTAGACTAAAATATAGAAATGAACCCTAATACTAGCTAAATCTAATAAGAAAAAGTCATCTCTATTTCAAAATTTTCAAAGCATTCTCTATAAATGCATCACAGATCCATTTACATGGTACTTTTGCCAATAAGCAAAACAAAATCACAGGTTCCAATTGGCTTAACTCATATTGGAAAGTGCGAAAGCAAATGCTAGAAAATGCAATTACTGCAAACAAACTCCATTTTCTCCACTCAGGAGGGAATTTCAGGGAACATTTTATTGCCCTCAAATAATATTTCTAAAGACATCAATACACAATTCTATTTTCTTTTCAGAGTTCCCACACTATATAACCTAATCCTCTATAAAGAAACTCACTAAATTTTTGAAATAATATATTGGTTGTTGGTATTACCTTGTGCACACACATATTGTATCAATTTAAATGATTTTTCTCCATGAATCTTAAGAATAGAAAAATCAACAGTCACTGTCTGACACAAACAGATCTGGACCTACTTCCCATAACAAACCCTTTGTCTCTGTAATTTACAATTCCAATTAAGTCTCCCCCCCCCCCCCCCACAACAAAATAAAA
>NW_009697139.1:92651-103621 GCF_000703405.1 Apaloderma vittatum
AGCTATCAAAAAGGAGGTCATCTTGAGAAACAATTACATAGAAAGTAATTAAGCTAATCATAATTATATCACAGACAGTGCCTCAATATTTTCCTGTACATACATTTTCACACTGCAAAAGGACAGCAAACGATAAGGACAAGATTCTCCAGACAAAGTAAAATCTTTATTTAAAAAAGAAACAAATCGGGATATCAATTCCTCACTACTGACTGAAGGAAATGAGAATTATGAATCCAGGACCCAGATCTAGATTCTGCCTCAGATTTCTCTCCCTTACTGACAAGGACCTTTACGTGAGCTGCAGAACTTCCTTTTCTGTCCACAGAACTCAAAACATGCATCTATCAGAATATCTAGTACCTACTTACCTATCTTAAAATAAACAAATAAATAAATCAGTCAGGAAACTCAGAAAATCACCAGAAATATTCTCCTTTTTCTCTCCTCTCTAAACTTGTTATTTATTTTCTTCTTTTTAAATGAAACTTCTTGTGGCTTACAAATGCACAAAGCGGGCACGACCGCACAGTGTGGCAAAGCCTAGTTGGTATTTCTGAAAAAAGTTCTTCCAAATGCCTCCTTTTTTTATGCATCCCCAAGAAGGTGATCAGAGCATTTCTTATGAGAAGAAAAATCACAAATACAGAAACAAGACACTTCTGGTAACTATCTTAATTTTCTTTCTATAATACAGTATATTTTACAAAACACATGGAACTGAAATCCTTCCTTTCAAAACTGTATTTTTTGAGTTATGTTATTGGTAAACGACAAAACATACTGGGGCTCAAACTACCAATACTAATGGGATGTGGATAAATTCCCACAATAGTAAGGGAAAAAAATAATTAGCAGGGACAGCAAGAACAATCACAAGTGAAATAAATGGAAAGGAAAACGAAGAAATAAGGTATTTTTTAAGTATTCCAGAAGTTTTACAAGCATGGACTGCTGTCTCAAGGCAAGACACATTGGCTTTTCAGTAACTGAGAATGCAACATTCTCCAGTGTGTTAAGCAATTAAGTACTCTTGAAATTTTACGCTGTCATCATGCTTTGTGCTTTTACTTGTAAACATTTAAGTATAAGAAGCAAGTTTGATATTCAAAAGTGGTTTGAAACATTTTCTGATGGTGATACTTATGTTTGTTGAGAATTGCTTCTTTCTTTTCTAAGTTGGAAGAGAAGAAATCTAAAATCCGAACTACACTCTTTTATAGAAGCATCTCGATATCCACTCGACAGCACAATGTCCTGTAGTTCAGAACCACCTCAACAGTTCTTCCCCAAAATTTTTAGAGAGGTAAAAAACAAACACAAAATACACAGAGAATGCAAACAGAAATTACAGTCAACAAAAAATATTCAGGCAGGTCTTCACCAAACTCCAGCATTATTTTTCTGAACCCTATATTTAAAATTATTGTTCTAAATAAACCTAAACATGCCAGCATAGTCTTTCAGGATAAACTTGGATACCAGGAATCTCCTGAGCCCTTAAGGAAATTCCTTTCAATAACCCAGTCCACAGAGTAAAGGAGACAACCAAATCACTCCAGCTGTATCATGTTATTACAAGGAACTCTATTCTTCTTACGCAGTTTTTTTTCCCCCCTAGCAATGTAGAATGGCCTGAGCAGAATGGCACACAGCCTCGGACACCTTCCTTGTAAGTTTAAGCACAAAAAGTAACCCCAAACACAAACATACACCAAAAAAAAAAAAAAAAGAGAGAGAGAGAGAGAGAGAGAGAGAGAGAAGGAAACTTGAAGCCTGATAATAAAAGTCTAGAGTGACAAATATAGAAGTTGGTGTCAGTGATTTCTGAGTTCCAAACCTCACTCTGCTATTATTTCTCACTATCTCCTCTCTTCTCCTGGCTTTGCAGAATTTCAATTACCAAAATTTTTAGGTTACGGCATACCAGGACCTCACAACAGGCAGTTCAGATTTTTAAACATCCAAGGCACCACTCTCAACTTTCTGCTGAAATATCTCCTAACTGGCCTTGTAGACACAGAAGGACAAAAATAGATGAACAAAAAAATAGTCTAAGTAATGCAGCAAACTCCTTTCTGCAATGTAAAGAGTGTGCATGCTTCATTTGTGATTGAATTCAGGTGAAACTCTTATCTTTCCCATTCCTGTCAGCTGTAGCCATCTCCACTCCTTAATAAAATGTGCCAAGGTAGTGAAACGTTTTTTAATCAAGTTAAGTGGATATGTGAGATTTATGGTACGTGTAATCTGTGCATTTGAATTTACAGTAACATTTTCACAATGTGCTGCAAAACCTGTATGATGCAGCATCTGTTCTTTCCTTTGTGTACAAAGTATATTGAGGATTCTGGTACACGAATAAATATTTCTCTGTAATTAAATGCTATCATTAACTGCTGGGGCATGAAGCATTTGCAATTTTTCATCTAGTGTGCTTTCTGCCTTGACTTAACCATTTTAGCCATTTCCAGACTTAAAAAAAATAAACAAATGAAAAAAATACTGTAAAAAGGCAGGATATGCAGACCTTAAGTTTTGTTGAATGAAGTGACAACTGTAGTTAATCAGAGCTGGTCATTAAGACAAAGCACTAAGAGAACAGCTATTTCAGTCACTTACACAAAGGTAACAATTTATTTCTTATTTATACTCCTTTCTGCTAAGGTTCTGCCCTTTCACCTCAGAGGCAAGCAACACTGTTTTTACAGCTGCCTTCACGGAAGCATTTGTTTATGCGTGGCTATATTGCTTCCACTCTAACTGTACGTACATCCTCTTGGGCAACTCACTCGAGTGCCAGGACCCATTTTACCACAGAGAGCCAGAGCTGCCACCAGGACAGCGTTTCTTTCTTCCTTCCCCTGCGTGCCTGGGGCAGCCCTGGGTCAGTGCAGCACGACAGGGGATTCCCTCCACTGTCCTTCCTTGGGCAATCCCTCCCTGCCCTTCCTGCACCAGCTAATGGCACAAGATGATGATTTACAACCAGGATAACACAAAGAGCAACTGGCTTTCCCTACAGGAATGACTTTGCGTGGTGGCTTATTGGGAGACATCAGCCCAGGACCTTTACTCTCAGGACCGCTGGCATTGCTACAGCTCCCTTACTTTATGCCCAGTGACGCCCAAAGCCTGCAGCAGGGACAGAGGAGAGTAGAAGGAACAAACTCCTTCCCCTCAATGCTCAGGAGACATCTGCACAAAATGCAAGAAACCTTATGGTTGCTTTGCAGTTCTACTGCTCATCGCTCTGAAGCGAAGGCAAATGCAAAATGGTGCTTAGGGAATAGGGAGCCTTAAGGGTAATGTATCGGAGGGAGCAGCTCAGGTAAAAGTAAGGAAAGGTGGGTAACTGTCATTTGCAGCTCTGTGTTCAGCTAAAACTGTCCATGTTTCTGTGGCTAGTCACATTAAAAACAACAAAAAAACCACAGCAACATTCAGGAGAAAATGAGCTATTGCACCCTGATGCCAAGTCCAGCCTGTAAAATGAAAGATTCACTAGAAAAGATGTACTAATTCCGAGGTCTTCAAGGTTCACTTACTAACAGTTACAGGAAATTCTAAGCAGAGAGTGTTCCTGAGCTCTCATTTCTTAATTTGCTTAATTTGGGAAGAAATGAGGCTCTGGAAAAAGCAAGTAAGCCTCCACTACTTTACATCCCTGCGCTCTCATTTGACTCTCTCTTCTTTCAGACACTGTCCCTACTCTAAGTTTGATACTATTTTGCTCTTTTCTGCCTTGGCTTTGTATCTTCTTGCCTCTCTTGTTACACTGCTGTCTCCTGTTGTACTCCTTTGTTCCTTCTCTATCAGCTGTGAGGTTTTGGTAACAGTCACCTCACAGCCGCGGGATGAGAAAAGAGGCACCAGAACAGCTCAGGGAAGGGAGGCACTGAAGTGACTCGAGCCCTGAAGCCATCTCAAGTCTTGAGAGACTGGTTCCCAAAGCTGCGGAAGGGCCACCACAAACCAGCCCACACGTTAGCCAAAGGCTGAGAGCCACCCAGTGCCATGGGACGCGGCAGCAGAGTGTGCCCTCCCAGCATCGCACCAGGGTTTTACTGAGAGAAGATTCTGCCTCTGGGTCTTGCACCCAGCCTATCTGCGTCGCACGCTGTCACGCTCGGGGTGACAAAGCAGGACAAAGACAATGCAAATTCCTTTAGCTCTGGGAGAGAAGGGGTTCTCTTCTTTTTCTCCCTACCAGTGGGACCACACTGACCACGAATGTAACACTCGTCCTCTGAAATCAATATACTCCCTACAAACAGTCAATAAAGATTACAAGCTTTTCTAACAGGCACGACGGGGTGGATGGGAGAGGTGGAGTTGCACAGGTCTTTCTTTCGCAGCCCTTTTGTGCCAAGACACATCGTTCCTGATCCATAAAACGCATGCAGAATTCATCTGAGCTCAATTACTCAGCTTCAGCCCACTGCAACAAGAGGGTTCATTAAGAAGCTATGCAGGCTGGCTATAGCTAGCAAGGAGCAACAATCTCTTTTTCTTTAACAAAAAAAAAATCAGTAATTCTTGGAACATTTATTAACCCCCTAGTATAGGCAATTACTGTAAGATAAAGGTCTGCCAGTCTTGCATTAACATAAATTGCTGCACATGGCTTTTCTCCAGCACAGTAATGTCCACAACAGTGTAAATAAATGCTAACATTCAAGTTTTAAGCTTGATTCAACCCCTCTAATCCAACATTTTTAGCAGATCCTCACTCTCAGTTGCTGTTTGGACACAAAATAATCATTTTGTACCAAAAAAAAGCAGGATGGTATTTCACCAAGATACCATTTTGTAGCTCAGTTTAAAGGTAATCTCACAGATCCCCTAACATGCAGAACTGGAAAGAAGAAGGGGAGTGGGAAGTACAAAACCCAGAGATCGTTCCTTCTGTCTGCTAGGTTCTGTAGTTGCATACAACATTAAAAAAAAAACAAATAAAAAACAGTGGTGATTTAAAAAAAGGCTTTGTAATAGACAGAACACTGCCAACCAGCTTTAAATTGAATTACACAGCCTGCTAATCTTTACGATGAAATAAAATTTCTTTGAGCGCTACACATAGTACTAAAATCTGCAGTGCTTTCTCTCCCCAGCCAACCTCTCCCTGCTCAAAACAACTCCTCCAGCCCAAAACCATTGTTCTTTCTAAGCAGGAATACGATGCTCTACTAACAGAAAGACTTCTTATTTTAATTAGATATTGTTAATACAGTGTGCATGATGTGAAGATTTAGGAGACATATTTTTGCACTTTGTATTTTTGATGCAACATTAAATTTCTCAGTGACAAAGTAAATTGGTGGTGTACACAGAATACATGGTTTGACTGATTTTCATTGAAATCATTTTCATTATGATACGTGGCTGCAGCAGCAATGCTGGAGAAAGAATCTGATGACAATGTCTATAAAACTTTCTATTTGCGTGGCGTTACTTATTTCATGTCTGGTCAATACAAGAACCACAAACCTCTCATCTGTTTTAAAGGTGATTTGCGGGAACTGAAAGGAAGAATTATTTTGGTTATTTTATAAATTTGTTTCGGTTTGTCATTTGAAACTTGATCCTCCCCGCTTTTAAGACAACAGAAATCCAGGGAAGTAGATCCAAGAAATGACCAAGCAATTACTGTGATTGAAAGCCCTGTCCAAAAATTGTGCAATACTTTCCAGTGCTGTCTTTCTTTCACTGAAAATTACCAAATGAATATGTTAGCTTTAAACATATAAAGAGACATTCAATCCAGAACATTATTCTCTTTGAAAGCACACTTCTCCTGTGCCAAGTTTTCTAATGGCTGTCAAATAACACCTTGATGTCTGGTTTGACTGGTTGTGGCAGGTAGTATACAGTTTGTACTGAAAATGTGACACGTATCTCTAGTAAGTTAGTGACTCCGCTTTAAAAAACCCTCAGAGTTTCTCTGTATGCCATTAACAGATAGTAAAAACCAGTTTCTTGTGAAGTTTCTTTATGAAAAGTTGCCAGGAATAACAAAAGCAAAGCAAGAAACTGATCAAAAATATGAACAAACTTACACTGCTTCTCATGCACAAATTCCATTTTAGTCAGCGGAAATTTTACCAAACTTGACACTAATTTCTATACCATTTCTTATATCTTACCTTTTAACTTACACTTCTAGGGTTCTATTTCCCACAAAGATTCCAGTATCTGACTCAGAGCAGAGGATAAATATGAAGAAGTAGCTATAATAACTATAACACAAAAGTAAATTTTTGCACTTTTTCTCACTTCTGTTTTTACAGTTCACTGTAGATTGCTACATCAGGAAAACATTATTCAGCTTATTACCAAAAATCCACATGGCTGCATTTTCCTGCTATTCTATAAATGTAATAAAATGTATTCTTCTGAGAAGACAAAACCCATACAATTAATATTAATATATCTTTTTTAAGTGTACCCAAATAAAAGCTGAGCACTGATGATTAATTTAGTCAAGCAGTACAAGAATTCAAAACTAAGTACGAATGAGAATTTAACCGTGACATTAAACACAGTTCAAGTTAGAAAAAAATGCAAAGGAAATATTCTTAAGTAGTAATAATGCAATAAAACCTAAATAAACTTGGAAGAAGACAGAATGAGTTACATAACCCAGAGAACAAAGTTAAAAAAATAAGAAGAGACTACACAAAATAAAAAACCCAGACCATCAAACTTGAAGATTCTAGATCTTATCTTACAGATCTGGTGGATTTTTAAAATGACATCGCATCAACGGGTTCTAAAGTCATAATATTTAGCATCTCTGAGCAACTGGAATTAATAAGCAAGCAGGCACAACAAAACTGTCTGTCCAGGCTCGCCAGTTCACCTTTGGCTCTCCAAGATTCTCCAGTTCCGAGCATCTCTGGAACAGGCACAGGCAGTCAACCTGGTCTGGATCGTGAAATTCTAATGGTACCGGAGGGATGGAGAGCAGAAAGCCAACACCAACAGAAGAGTCAATTCCAGCAGCCAATTTCATTACTTAACTTCTTATTTTAATAAGTGTATCCCATTCCAGCATCTGAAGCCTAAAGAAGCTCCTCACCAGAGCCGCTCACAGAAGACATAGCTGTTTTCAAAACTGGACTAATAGATTTTCCAGGGAGTTGCTTCTCTCTCTTTCCCAGAACAGCTGCACAAAACTGATACAGACTTACAGGATTAAAGCTACCTCAGCATTTTCTTTTACTTGCAATGAGTGCAATTTTTTTTCAAGTGCTAAGAGTTTTGTTCATCAAAATGGTATTTTATGTTTAGTCAATTATTCATTCCAGCTTTAACAAGTAGAGCAATATAGGGTTCAAAATATGCTCCAGATGGTAAAAACACAAATCAGACATAAATCAATTTATAAAAATAGGAAGAGATTTGTTTTTATTGCCATAATTTTACTTTAAAATATTCATAAGCTTCCTTCTGGTTTCTAAATTAGTTCAGAATGCTTTGAGGTAATATCCCTCTGAATTTGGAGAAATTTAGAGCTAGTGATTTGTTTTTATAAAAAAAAGGTCATGTCAAATTCTAAAATAATTCACATCAGAAATACACTTTTATGGAGCTAAAGTTCTCAAGAACAAATACTTCCATCACAATGAAGCAGCGTTCAGCATACGTTAGCAAAAGGAACACATTCACACAAAACCCTAAATGAAATATGCCTGCAGTGGAGATGAAGCCTAGATAAAATGAGGGAAGAACTGAGCCAGACCAGAAAGACTGAGAAAAGATACAAGAGGAATGTGACCCTGAATTTTTAAACAGTGATAAGAGTTTGATCTGACTATTATACCATTTAGTTACAGTTCATTTTTTTTTCAGATTAAATTATACTATCTTCAAGATCAAACACTATTTTGGCAGGTGTCTGGCTTACAGTTTTGAATATAATTTAAAGTTTCTACAGTACTGATGAAGAAATCTAAGCGCAGACTGGAACCACGCGTCTGTCCATACCTCTCAAGATCAACACCCCATTTCTACCGCTGATCCCATTTTATCATCTATTCCATGTAACAGCCAGCAATTCTGAGCTGAAGCTGCTATTTCCAATAAACATTTGCACAAAAATGAACTTTAACAGAACTAGCAATATGTTTCTGAGGAGCACATCCATATATGCAGAGTGTAACAAGGGAACCTCCACGTTAAAATAGTATAACCACTCTTTCTTCTCTTTAAGCAACATGACTGAGGAATTACACCACAGTAAACCAGCCGAATTTTTACTTTAGCTCTATCAGCAATGTTTCTACTAAAGGCAAGCATATATTAGTGGTAAAGAAACATTTGTTCCAGTAAAAACCCGTATGTATTTGGTCACTAATCCATTCACAAAGTTACCCAAAGAACACAGAAATTCAAAGAAATACACATTCAAAACAAAAGCAAAGCATGAAAAAAAAAAAGCATGAAACAGTCAAGCTGCTAAATCTCAGAACAACTCAGAAAAATCCTAGCCAAATTCTGCTTTCAGCTCCATAGACATTAACCAGCAGTAATTTCACCTACTGGATTTATTCGTATTTATCACTGCAAAATTTTGCCTAGTTGGGCCAGTAACATGCCTTTTATTAGAAACCTTGCATGGGGGATGAACAACAAAAAACACCCAAACAAAAAACCAAAATGAAGACAGTAAGATATAACCACCAGACAAAAAAAAAAAAGAAAACTGGCTATTTGAGAAAAATGACTAAACCAGATGCAAATTATTCACACAAGTAAGGATATGCACAATCAGGCCCATACTAATTGAGCACAATAAACATATTGTCACTCATTAAAGATCTATCTGCCTGAATTTATCTTTGCTTTCTCTTCAGTTCTTATGAGTTATTCAATCACTTCCCATCACACAGGAAAAGAAATATTGCACTATGAAGATGGAGCTATAATTAGATATTTCTGAATTTCATTTCCCATATATGACTGAATGGGAATGGATGGGGAAAATATGAACAGTGATAATAACAGTATGGTGAAACATTCAGTAAGAAAAACACTGAGTATAGAATAACGTCTTAATTCTTCCTGAGTACATAATGCTGTGTTTACTGGAAGGTCAGTTAAGTTACTATAAGAGATTTTTAATGAAAACAATTATAAATTTAAAATAACTGTGTTTAAAGCATTTAACAGTCACTAAGGTCAAGTGATTACAGCAGTTACAAGACCCAAGGGATGTGTTCACACCAAAACAAAGTGAATAAATTACCTCAGCCAGTGTTTGTAATCACTAAGTGACCACAGAGGTTATTCCGTGTGTAAGCCCAGACGACTTTCATGCAAAACCAATAATGAAAATTTATCAGCCAATGGGATAAAGGCATAAGAACTAGTAAAAGTGGCAGGAAGAGCTGAGGAAAGAGGGCATGAAAAGCATGTTCTGTGATTCAGCTGCAGAGACAAGGATGAAGGATGAATGTTAATGAAATGGATGGACAAGATGCTGAACATTTTGCTCAGGTGAGATACCCAAAGAGTTGCAAAAGGATGCAAGATCCAGAAAAGACAAAACTGCAGGGCTGAGAGGAGTGCTCTCAGTCCTGTATAACTCTGGCATATGAAGCACCCAGTGAAGTACAAGCAAGGCAGGGACTCAGAATAATCATCTTTTTACTTTTCCTTTGGCTTTACTGACAAGAAAATTATGGACAGTTATTGTGTCTTAGTTATTATATTATCCTAGTGGAGAAGAGGCCCTGTTTTTATACCACAGAGTAGGTAAAATAAGCTGCAGAATGAAGCCTAGCTTTGATCTCACTTCTCTCCCTCAAGGTATAAACGAGACAGATGCCTTGTCTTCATTACTGCTTTACAACACCATTGCCCATGGTAAAAATCATGCACACAAAAGATATGAAAACCCCTTTCGATAAGGAGGACATTATATTTGATGGGAGTTCTCAGTTGCTTCAGAATAAGGTTCCTACCAACTACGAGGAAAAAAGATGCCTCGCACAATAAAGCAGAACAAAAAGGAATACGGCTTGTTCCTGTCTGCCACGGGTATTTTTTTTAAGTACTACATGTCACCACCTCACAACCTTGAAGGTATTAATCATAGTAAACAGTAAAATGCGATTGCAGGTAGGAGCCTAAAACAAACTGGCAAAAGGGCATAACTGACTACATAGTGTTTTGATTCCAGATGAGGAGAGGACAGCACTGGAGCAAGTGTTCACCAACGCAACATGATTCCACAGCAGAATCCATTTGCCGAATGCAAATTTGCAAAGAATGTAAAATCTACTTTCTCACATAAATACCATATTGACTTCTATAAGAACTATATATGTGCTAAGAAAGCCTTATTGAGGTTGGAACAAAACCTACTCAAACAGTTGTAATTCTTCTGTTGCAAATGTTAAACTGAGGATCCACACGATAATTTAAGATCATTGTGAAACACCTGTTAAATACAAGGAATGACATGTGGCAGCCAATACCCTAATATTCCCCATGAAAGGGTGAAAACAGATTAGCAGCTTACTTGTTTTGCCTTTCTGAGGTACTGTTGTGCTTTAACTTGGGCAAAACTGGGAAAAGTACCAAGCTGGGAGTTTTTAAATGCAGAGCACTGGGCATGGACTCTGGCTGTACCAAAACAAATGCTTGTGAAATGACTCAAAGTCCAAAGAGGAATTTGGTAGCCAGACACTGCTGGTAGATTTTGGAGGTTTGCGCTCTCCAGAAAACAATTCCTCTCCCGAGGCTGCCTGGCACCTCTAACAACTGAACCTCATCAAACAGCAGCGCTGCCCAGCTTCTCTAAGAGGACTGAAGCTTGGTAGGACCAAAGCAGCCACTCCCAGGGAAGCTGTGCAGCCTCCCACCACCCCTTAACTTGCTTGTCCCTCCTCCTTCGTAACACTAACAATTACAAATTATCACAAAGAACACTCAGAAGATGAGAAAGATGATTCATGCTGTGT